>NW_020291638.1:1056627-1182277 GCF_003184785.1 Aspergillus japonicus CBS 114.51 | reverse complement strand
GAGGTTTTTGAGGAGCAGGGGCTCTGTCCCTGCCCTGGCCAGCAGATTTGGGCAGGGACTGGAGTCGGGTACCCCGCGTTGTCTGGCCGTTTTGCGGTTGCTGTCTGTGTGCTTGTGGACTGCGACCATTGTTTTCGTGGACAGAACAGCGGCGGTCGTCTTCTGAAGAGGTCGCAACTCTCTTCGTGTCCGTTATGTTCATGGGGATTGCCATGCTTCGGGACACAGATAGAACTTTTTCGTGTTCTATTAGGATCAGGGTAATACGGATTTGGAGTTCAGGTTTTGAAAGCAACGCGAGTACTTGAAAGCAGATTTTGAAAGCAAAAACAGTTTTTTTTTTGAGACTCCTTTTTTTTGTTTTTGGGTAGTCTGGAGAGGAAAGGAGAAGAGAAGAAAGATCGAGCAGAACAGCGGGGGGACGAGCTGGTTTTGCTCGGCCGCGCTACCATTTCGATGTTATGATGCTCTCAAGGTGATTCTGCTACTGAAGTGAATATTCTGATTCAAGGATGACAGCCAGATGCAACCCTGTAGCCACAGTACCCGTGCAGAAAGCTTAACACAGAGTGTAGCACAGTCTGGGGGTGACCCAAGATCACCCCAGCTGCGGCTTGCAATTCAGATCGAGCCAATCCGCGAAACAGCCACTGCAGAGATGTCGCAATTAAGCTTCCAGGTACGATCAGATTGCGTATTGGGAGTCTCGTCGGAACTTCCGGTCCAATAACGGAAGCACTATCTGGCGACAGGGCCATCGTCTTGTTAGGTCTGGCTAGACAATTGTGCCCCAGTGCGATTCGAAGAAGTGGCCGTCCGATTGGATTGGGAAGTGCTTTCCGATGATTTCATCGGTTATAAGATTCTATTGCTTTGATCCTTTTTCTGGGTTGCTTCGTAGGACCTCCAGGAGACGGTGCACTTCCCGTTGAGGTCATACTGTCCCGTTTGCGCTTCTCTGCTTTAGCATTGCTGCGCTGTTTGCGTTGCTCGTCTCGAATAGCCAGCCTTCGTTGCACTTCCTCAGAGATGTCCTCCGTGTCAATCGACACCGGAGTTATGCTCCTAACGTCGTCCTCACCCCCAGGCAGCACCTTCATTAAGCGCTTGCGTTTGTGATGACGGGCTGGGTCAGCAAAGGTCGACATATTCTCTGCATTTAGAACTGCAGCATTAGTCTCCTCGTCTCGTTCGCTCGCTTCTGCGCGTGCCCGTTTCACCCGATCTCTTGCCCGAAGGCCATTTCCGGACGAATCACTCGTCCGACGAGAAGATGACGGATCTGAGCCCGAGTTCGAATGCAAGGTTTTCTCAGCATTTAGATTTCCTACCACAAAGTTAGATTCATCCTCGATGATCCATGGCTTCAATTGGAAAAGTTTTCCTGCAGAGAAAACTTTCTCGGGACGGAGGAAGCAACGTGACGTACTGGAACCCTATGACGGCGTGTTAGCACCATGTCAACACCACCCATACCTGCGATGGGAAGTAGCAAACAAACAACTCACAAATTTGCTTTTGATGATCTTGAACTGCATCATCAGTTTTTTCGTCCGCTCCAGCATGTTGGTAACCAACCGCGACGCATCGCCATTGGACGGAACTTCGCCCTGGACCTGCTGTAGCAGCGCTAGGTGTGATGCCAGCAACGACTCGTGCTGGGCGCAAACCTAAACAATCCAGAAGGTGAGTTTCCACATGCCAAATTCAACAATACCGTACAATGCAGGCGGTTAGGATGGCCAGCATCTGTGGTCATCTTCGGGAAAGTTTTTACACACCTCAGCCCATGACAACTGCTGCTGCGCGGCGTTGACATCACCGCTACCACTACCCAGACTAGGTCTACTCTCGTCATCTACCTCCTCTACAGTGGGATTCATGGAGGGTGGTGGGTGGCTCGATAATGGCATTGCGACAGGATCTGAACCAAGGAGTGAAGTTGGATTAAGGGCGCGGGGAGATCTTTTTGCTGATCGGCCCGAGAATGCTGCTCATCTCTTGGCATTTCCAGCCCGCTATTTTTAGGAACCACCCCCTTCCCACATGGTTAAGCAAGATCGTCTGGGGAGGTTCCAGAGATTGCTTGTAATCTCCGTCGTCATCCGTTTTTATCGCCGTTGGAGGCGATCTGTCGGTTACAACATAGGCTGGGTCATGTCCTATGCGTATCTTCCGGCCTGACGTAACGGCTATGACTCGGTCTAGGGTAACCGCGCTTTTAAAACGGACTAGCAATCCACCCACTTAAAAATTCGAGATCATACTCGATGCTTTACCTTGAGACTCTATTTTATGCTATTTGCTAAGTGCCTGGATATGAATAGCATCTCCTTCATATCTCCATTGAACGTCCTTATCACTTTCTAGTTCTTCCTACTAGCAACCCCATGTCCGACCTGTACAACTAGACCCTGCATTCATACTCGCACATGGTCACCTAAAAATATCTCCTCGCAGTGTCCCGCAAACAGAATCTTCAACTCTACCCTCCCCCACGCCATCAGACTCTGAGCCCCTTATTCTATGAAGATCAGCCAGCCCGGGCTTCCCAGCCCATCCCATCTTCGACACTGGATTAGTCGGTATAATTCTGGGTTGTAGAGTGGGACGATTATACCTTCCTACTCGACAATCTGGACGCCGGCCTAGGTGCTTATCAATCAGATACCAAGCCCATGCTTTAGCTTTACGACATGTTGAAGAATTGAGATCGTAGGCGGACTTGTAAGAACAATCGATTGAGCGCGGTTGTGATTGTAAGACGCGGGGCCGTGCTCTGTCTGGGAAGACGCGACGTCGGCGCTCAACGATTTGCTCGAATTCCATAATTAGACAACATGATCCAGCCTCTAGAGACATAATATTGTTGTATTTGGTAAGCTAGTGTTTATATCTAGGTTCTAAGTATTCTCATGTCACGGCCAACATTAAACAGCATTCAAAGTCCTTCTTGGAAATGGGGAATCAGAGTCGATTGTTGATACTGGGCTCCTTGAGACAAGCTTTGATAAAGCTGCATCATGTCACATTGATCGAGAATCATGTCCAAGAAGGACAATACAATGATGTGATATCAGGCCAAGGAAGCGACACAATACCTCAATCAGCAGGGTAGCCTAGCCGGGCGGACAGCCATGGCAACGGACCTTACACCTCATCTCCGGACTCAGAGCGCTCCTTCTGTTGATCGCCACGCTCCTGACCGGATACTTGGTCACCCTCCCTCGTTTGCTTCGTGTGCTTCTCCCACTTGAAAGCAAAATGTATAGTGACGAAAAGAATAGCTGCTAATATCGAGAGAGCCAGGTACAATTTTGCGCCAATGCGCCAGTGAGGTGCTTCCTCGGCGGGGTAGGCGGCAATGGGAAGGAATGCGCTGAGGAGATATGAGAAAAGTGTGCCGGTGGCGAATAAAACTGTTCGGACTTGAGGTTCTGTCTCGAGGTGCGCAGTTGCCCATGCGCATAGCAGCATTGTGGAGACGCTGGATTTCTCCCCGGTCAGTTTCGAGCGGATTTCGGTTGTCAGGGCGGGGAAAGGGATCAATTGCTGTCCCCTGTTGATTCACTTACGCTCCGATGTAGTTCATGTACCATCCAACCATGTAAGCAGACTCGCTGCTCGGGCGAATGACCAGAATTATGAGGGATGTAATGTTGATTACCTATATTTATATTCAGTGTTTTACATGGCGATAAGATGAGAGATCTCTCTCGGGGGGGTGCTCACGGCATGCAAAAGCAGAAACGGAAGTCTGGTGCCAAAGAAATCGCTGAAACCACTGAAGAGGATCTCCGCGACGAGTTGAATCGCTTGGCCAATAATGGGCAGATAATTGAGCATAGCAACTGAGCTAAATTGTGGGAGTCAGCACCTGAGATATTGATGGGGTGATGAGTTGGTTTACTATTTTTTCGTTCCATCAGTGTTGGTCAAGGATTTGAGCCAAAGATTGAAATAGTTCGTTGGGGTCGTCCCCGTGCCAATGCACCATGCAACTGAGACTTAATCAGCTTCCTTGCTATCCTGTGTAGATAAGTTGAAGAACATACTAGAGAATAGCCAAAGATGCCAGAATCTCAAGGCGCGAAGGAAGGTTCTGGGCGTGATCCCAACTTGTGGGCTCCGGCCGACACGACGCGTGCGCGCAAGAGCAGTTTCTTTGCACATATCAGGTTGTCGGTCTTTCAGGAGATGCCATGTAGACTAGCTCACCGATGTGTCGGGACTTGAGATATATCTTGGAGAGTGGATTTTGTCTTTCCGGCTGTTGATCGTGTTAGTGGTACATCAGCAACCCGGAGGTCAGGTTGCGTACAAATCCAGGCACTGCTACATAGGCAAGAAGGGCAACAGTAATCGTGCATATTCCCTGTTCAGCGAATGCGTTTAGTCTCACTAGCATGAATGACACGAGCTTTAACTCACATTGATGATGAAAGCCCATTGCCAGCCGCTTCTTCCAAGCGAACCGTTCAGATTTGTGGAGAGTGCACCTTGCAGTGCTCCGGAAAGCATAGCACCGACTGGTTGAGCCATGTTGTAAAGACTCATGCGCAATGCCATCTCATGCGGAAGATACCATTGACTAGGAGTGATTGCCTCAGTATTTGTGTTGGCTAACGAGGTAGAAAGATCATACCTGATGATAGTAAAGTATCCCGGCCAGGTAGCGCCTTCGCAGAACCCAATGAGGAAGCGAAGGCCATAGACCTTGTTCTGTTAGACTTTCAACCAATCCTGGAAAATACATCTAGGGCATGAGCTGTTACCTGCTTCGCAGACGTGGCAGTGGACAAACAGCACGTAAAGATTCCCCAAAGAACCTAATTCCTTACATTAACTCGCTGCATGTAAATTGCGCCCGAAGGATTATCCCTGACCTCACATGTAGGCAGCCAAATCGCTGGTCCGATATGAGAAATTATAATGCATGAGGGATAAAGCATGACCATGTAGCCGATGCTAAATCCGATCAGCATGGGTCAATTAGTGTAGAGAAAATACTCACTTGAAAAACGTGGTGAAATAATTTAGCTCGTTTCCATAAAGCTTTAGGTCTGTTTGCATGCCAGAAACGTATGCATTGCTCTGATTAATTGTTCTTAGCTTTGGCCTTAGACTTAGTGAAAGACATGGTCGACTTACAATGTTGGTCTGGTCGAGGTACTTAAAAGCATATCCCAGAAACCCAACAACAAGGAATATCGCATCCAGACGCCATACCTAATATTCCATGAGCTTCAAGGTTCATATTTGATCGAAAAACGACAGAGATCTTACCAGCGCCTTCTCAGCATCTGCATCGACTAGACAGATCTCATTCTGCTCGAGCTCTGTGACTTGGTCCAGGAACTCCTTGCTATGCCTCTGACGGAGAGCCATGCCCATTGATCTGACGAGAAGGGACCGCGATTGAGCAGAACCATCAAAGACTCAGGAACAATTGCGAACTTCATGATTCCCTTGACTGTACGCAGGCTTTATATAATAATTCAAAGGAAACGGCCGCAACAATCGAAGATCGGCTGTTATCACGATGAGATAGTGCGAATGGCATCAGCGCGGGAAGCGAAGACGTGCTCTAGACCATACCCCACTTGCATGATCAAGCTTAAAGAGGGGATCAGTGCGTCTCGGTCTGATCAAACTGTCCCTGTGTGGGATAGGCATGCCGTTATCGGGGTCAGTGAGATGGCTAGCAACTTTAACATCAGGGTAGCTGTTAGTTGTTTTGTTCGGAACCCCTATCAAAACCCGACTGACTGTCAGTGGAGAGCACCACCACTACACGTGGGACAAAGGCAGTATAAACTTAGCATGCAAGCCTTTGGGCTATTCAAGCCATAGCAGCTATTTGAGAGACCCTCACTCTACACTAGTGCCTTGAGGGAGAGAATGCATAACGTCCAATAGTCTAATGGTCACGGGACGTGGTATAGGATAGAATTGAGTCCGGGTAGTCATAACAAATGAGAAAGGAACCAAGCAAGACATTTAAGCTAGTATGTTCAAGTTGGTTATCGTTGAGAAAAGGCTGAAGCGAAAGTAATAGCTCTTAAAGCTCGCTGAAATGGACGGTACTGAGCAGAAATGGGAAATTGAATCATCTCATGTGTGCACTGGACGGGACAGAAAAGAGGGGAAGTGACAGCAATCGCGGGAAGCTTCTGCCGCACTGTTGCCGCGCTTCCTCAAGGAACCGTTTAACATTCACACTACCACCTACCTAGGTGGTCAGACATTCCTTGGAGAAGCCTCTCACATCTTGACTCAATTCCTTTTCTCTGCATTAGCCTGTTCTGCATACCAAGTACGAACAACCTCGTCCAGGTACGCGCTCAGTTCTTGCTTCTTTCCAGGTGATGCGAATGAGTCTACCAAGGTGCTGACAACAAAGTCCTGACTCCAGACTGAGGCCTCATCGTGGGAAAGCCCCCTAGAATGCTTTCCGGTGAAATGCTTTCGCGTCGACTCAGTTGTAGGCAACCCTTTCCCACGACTCAGCGACTCGATAACCTGTAGCACCCCCTGCACAACTTGATCAAAAGCATGATCTTTGCTGTCGTCCGAATCTTGGAGCAAGTCGATGCTCTTGTAGTGAGTCTCACTCAATTCACTCAGATCTTCTGCCTCACTCACAACGGTAATCTGATAGCAGATGGGTGTTTTTCTGGAGGCCCTGCCGTTAGACGCCCGCCGGAATGTGGGCTTCAGATTGAGAAGATATCCAGACTCCGAAGAAAAATGACTGCCAGCAATCTTTCGAGCGCGGTCACTGCCCCTCAGCGAAAGTCCCACGTCGATGAAATGATGCTTGAGCGTGTTCAAAAACGTTTTATCATCTACTGAAGATATGTCCTGCACGAACAGTCCATACGTGGACTTCATCTGCTCAATAGTCATACATCTCCTGTCCTTGAGATTTTGGGCCTGCAGGAAGGGTTGAAAATGATCTCGCATGAGCTCAACTTCGAAGAAATGCGATTCTCGCCGGGCGAGCGACGAACCCCTGAGGGTCGTTGACCCTTGTTCTTCCGGACAAATGAAAATAAAAGGCATGTGCCCTTGAGACAAAAGCTTCGGAATGAGGCCACTGGCTATTATGTGGGATAAAAAGTCGGACCCCAGGAGAATAGCCACATGCAAAGATTTTGCCCGAGGATCTTGGGTCAACGCATCTGCAATTCGCGCAGCATGCGCCGCAACACGATCAATGGCGCTCACATAGAAGTGTGTGCCTCGCGTTAGCGTTCCCATAATATACAATCCGGGTGCTGCTTCGAAAGTGTCAAAATTGACATCCACTCCGCCTGTTGGATGAGGCTTGAAGAGGCCTTTGGTAACAAGCGACCGAATCAATGGGGATGAAATCCGGTCGAGGTGACATTCCTGACCTGTAGCCTCGACGACATATGGTGCTTCAATCAGTCCTGATGAAGTGGTCGCGACGAAAACCTTCTTTTTAGGGTCCCAATCGACCCTTTCACCAGCGACGACGTTTAGCTGGGACTTTTCCATCAGGTCCAAGATCTTTTGGGCGTTTTGTATGGGCATCCCGTGGCGATATCTCATCCAAGGACTAAAGAATTTATCCAAGAATAATTTCTGACTTGCCACTGGTAAACAGCTCCAATATCTCTCGATGACAGGTGCGGTGTGGCGAAGAACGGTCTGCCAGTGAGCGCTGCCATCCCGTGCGGCCTTCATGTCAGCTTGCAGTTCTTGAAGTGGGGAGGCATGTTTCTGGAACCAGCTCCAATCGCCATTGTTGATGTAATCAATCTCATCCATCAAGCATGTCATGAACTTGATTAGAGCGTCACTTGGATTTGCTTCGATCTCTCGTGCAAGGATGTGAAGAGCATATCGGCGGGGAAAAGGCTCAGGGTCCCCTTGGACTGTAGGCACTCGCCCACTGCGTGACATGAATGTGATTGGGCCTTGGTGGCCATTTTGAGCAAGGGCTATAGCGGTGTCAACAGCCGACAGGCGGGATCCAATGACCAAAACCGGAGCATCGGCAGGGATGCTCTTCAGGCTTTCCGTGGGCCATGGACTCGCGAGAAATTGTGGTTGATTCATGAGATGTGTATATGTGGTAGAGGTGAAATTGCCTGGTGCCATCACGACCTGACCTGCAAGACATTGCCCACCGCTACTTAAAGTCAAGACAAATGACTGATCGTTCTGGCGCTCAATATCGGTCACTTCATCGTGAACGAAAGAAACGCTCATCCCTAGCTGCTGGGCCGCATTGAGTGCTCGGTGTGACATGTCTTCGAGGTATTCTCCATAGATGTCTCGGGATGGAAATGGCCCATTCTCCAGCTCGCTCCTCCAACGCGAGAAGTGCTTGGGGTCATCAAAGTATAACCCCATTGTGTCGGTGTGCATGTTGATGATAGTGCCCGAGCAAAGAGAAGAATATGCTAACCCAGGACCAAAACGCGTATCCTTCTCAATCACAGTGATAGGCGGCAAGCTTTTCCCATTCTTGACTTTCTCAATCAAATGCAGCAGAACTGAAATGCCACTCGCACCAGCTCCGACTATGACGATATCACCCATATTGGGATCAGAATGAGATGACTGTGAGCTACCCATAGTAAAACTTGGTACCAGAAAGTGAAGGTTTATTGATGTGTGCTCACTATGAAGTGGCTCTAAGTATGTACAGAGTAGGACTATTTATGCTACTCTCTGATGCGTACAGACCCCTTCGGGGAAACCTGATATCCCTTTTCACGAGGTACCCAGAATAGAACCACAGATATTCATGACCATACTCTGACCACCCGTTATGATCGCCAAGACCCCGCTTTCAACACGACCGTCTCTTCTCCATATGCATTTTCCGAACAAGGAGTGCGGTTCTTGCAATGTGAGCAATTCGGAGTTTCAAGGATGCCTCGTTCATTCTCACTGTCGGCATCCATTGCCAAGAAGATCTTCATGACCAACAACAATATGCTGCAATTTCCGACGAAAGGATCATACTTGCTCAGGTGGAAAAAATGCCACATACATGCATTGATTGCACGATGGGCGATTTTGAATTACACCTGAATTTGCGCGGCACACCGAAAGGCTGAGAATATCAAGGTAACAAGCATAAGCGCCATCTGATAGAGCACGCCAGTTAGAGATATGAGCAATGACAATTACGTTAATCGATTGTCTCATCCTAGTCCGGTGGCTGTCTCTTCACATCTAGACTCGGCTGACCGAGCCAGGAACATGATCCTAGCCTTCGCAACTGGAAACGTGGTGAGTGAAGCATCATTTGCCACGGATACGATAGCGGCCCGTGACAAACTACTCGAGTTTTAAGTGTGAAAACGAAACGGGTCCATGATTGGCTCAGTGTACATGCAGCAAAGATCCAGTAAAACTCCGCTATGCAGCCCGAGGAGTCTTGATTGAATAAGCCCTTGGGAAAGTCTCCGCTCCAAGTCTTGTCCCGTCCATCGCGAGTCAGGTTCTGTTCCTCGTGGTACGTATGACCGCAATTACTGCTTCGATAATTATGAGAGCCTGATGTGCCTGACAGCTACTGGCCCGGGGTTTTGTCAAGGCATGTACAAACGCATGACACACTGATTGCTGGTCTCTAGAGGACAATTGACATGATACACGGGCTTACTCACCGACATTCATCTTCAACGCTCAGATCCCCAGAACCGATTGATCACCCTCCTGGGCGAACATTTACCCGACTAAGCTGACCGGAATAGCATCATTTCAGCTTTGAAGACGATCATCGGCGCCACAGGGGCCTAGCACTTCGTACAGCATCCTGGAGTAGCATAGCTGCAAAGCCCCAGAGTAAGCGCTAGAGACTAGCCCTCACTGCGATTCCAATCCACAGTCAAGGCAGCAATATGCGACCCGAGACGACATGATTGATGCCATCGGCATACCATTTCCTTGGCAGATTGTGGCATCTGCGCTCTTCGAGATCATGATTGGTCCCTGATCCTTCTGCCCTATTGACCCTATTTTTGGCCTAAAGGTTCTCTTAAGGCTTGAAGGGTCTTTGCTCGGCTAAAATAGAAAGAAAGGCAGAATTTAGGGATCGTCCGTCGGCTGATGCGCATTGTTTCCCCGGACTCTTCCCCGTTTCACATTACTCTAATTCCGCGTCGAGCCGGAATAATCGGAGTCGGAGGTGACATGGTTACCGTGCATGCCGCCAGGAGCTCCAGAACGCCTTATGGCAGGCAGCGGGGAACGGCTTGGCATGCAGGCATCTTTCCCCTCCCCCTGGATATTTTTAGCATTAAATATTTTGAAGATCGCTCTAATTTTCGAATCTCGGCCTAATACTTTTACCGGCCACATGTGCGTTGTAGACAGAATTGGACTATAGCGGGTTGTTGTGCATAGTCTATGCATATCTAATTATGTGGGATTCGGTATAATACTTGATACCAAAACATTCGTTCGATTTTCCACAACGTGCTTTCACGCAACCCCACATTTTTCCACCGGCAAATCCTATCCCGAGTCTACTCTAACTCTTACCGTACCTGTTCCTCTTTTTCCGAGAGCAAGGCCATGGTCTCAGATCTTGACCTTGACGCGCCATCCGGTCTTCGAGATCCTCGCCCCCAACAGCACCATCGCACCTAGTAAGATGACTACTCCCGCCCACACCTGGGTTCCGATGTAACCATGGGCCTTGGCAACGAGAGCGCCACCCAACGGAGGTCCGGTCAAACATGCAAAGCTCATGATCGTGAAGCCCATGCCGATCCTCGTGCCAGCTTTACTGAGGTCCGTGATCAGGCTGGAGAGTGTGGGTGGCCAGAGCCCCTGGACCGCATTGGCGCAGAATCCGTAAAGTACGGCGAACGTGTAGAGCCCCGCGGTGGAGTGCACGGCCGCCCAACAGAACATCAGCACGCTCGAGGCCACCGAGAGAGGAATGACGGTGTTCAGCGGGCCCAAGTGGAAAGATGCAAAGTACGCGGGGATCAGGCGTCCGAGGCTGGCGGCCGCGTTGAGCACTATGATCAAGTTCGTTGAGTCGGAGTATGTGAGTCCGATCACGCTGCGGCCAAAGGCACCCACATAGTAGACTGCAAAGTACATGCCCCAGAAGTTGAGCCAGATGGCCAGAATGAAAAAGGTATAGATTGGCTCGTCGCGGAAGGCGGACAGCTCCACGAGGGGGCCCGACTTACGCGGGGGCAGACGAGTGCGAAAGAGCGCAACGGCAGGGATCGTGGTGGCAAGCATGACGAACCCCACCACGCGCAGGGTCCAGCCAAATCCAAGCACGGGGAGCAGGCCCTTGACCAGCCCGGGGAAGACCATGCCCCCTGTCCCGCTGCCGACCAGACAGCAGGCCACCGCAAATACGCGGCGTTTGTCGAAATAAGTGGCCACTAGACCCATTGCGGGGCAGAACTGGAGGCCGCTGCCTAAACCCGTGCAGAGTCCCTGGGCGAGAAAGAGCTGCCAGTATTGGGTGGAGAGCGATGTCATGAAGACGCCCAGAATCTGCAGGAATGCGCCGGCGCAGAAGACGTGACGGAAATAGCCTGCGTCCAGCGCTCGTCCGGAAAAGGTGCCCACGAAGAAGATCAGAAACATCTGGATGGACCCGACCCAGGAGATTGCGGACTCAGATACCCCGAGGTGGGTTTGGTAGTAGGACTGGAAGACCCCGTAGCTGGCGAGATAGCCCCAGGTGTTGAAGCAGACGAGGTGGCCCATGGCAGACTGAGTCCATGCCATGGCTCCGCCATCTGGGGGCGGCTTCACCACAGAGTCTGTAGTAGATGTCGAGATATCATCTTCGACGGTTTTGGTCATGGTTGCTGCTGGCGCAGGAAAAAGAAATCTCGATGCTTGAACAAAGCTGATTGAAAATGCTCGATCTTAACTCAAGAGCTTCAAGGCGCTATTTCTGCTCTTTTGTAGCGAAACAATGCCATGTCTCTTGATAACTAAAATCCAATCCTAGAAGTCGACGTGCAGTAGTTATGAGTCGATAGCGGTATCGGCCGAGTACTTGGCTACCGATTGCCTAGACACTAATCGTAGTCAAGTTCAACAATGAGTCACGGGTCATCATCACTATGCTTTGGGGAAAGTTCTTTTACCAATCCCGTGCAAATTTGGGGTTTCCCGATATCTCCGCACGAACACCTAGTGAGTTAATACCATGTCCGGTCACAACAGCCAAGCGTGCAGCTGACGAAGACGCAATGCGGCCGCGGGAAAACCTCTTCGACCCTGTCGCGACGACCTTGGCATGCATGGATCGCGGAACTCCGTCTTATTTGCATGCAAGCAAAAGCTTTCTGTGGCCGAGAAATTGCCATTGCAGAACAATGTCACTTTTGTTGGTTGCCCCCTTTATCCGTCGCATCGGAGCCAGCCTTGAAACGTAACAGGCTTTAGCAATAGTATGTCGACATCGACAGGGGTATATTATGGCCGGGGTTTTGAACAAAGGGCTTTTCTCGGAGTTGGTTTGATGAATGAAATTCTGGCTTGGGATCCCTCGATTTTGAGGAGAGGATTTTACCGTGAAATACGAAGCTCTTTCTGTACTCACAATCTGTTAGCTTGTATGTATATCGCTGGGCTGATGCTTAACAGTACTTACCATTCCTGATTCCATTCATCTTGGATAGGCGATGCAGTAATATAACCTTGTAGGATCGTGGCTACACCGGACTCCAGGCAACCATAATCTTCATCCAAGAGAGAGTCTAATTGATAAGTAGCTAAGAGACTTTGAAGAGGGAAATTATGTAGAGTGATCATGGTAGAGGCAAGGGAAATGTCCACGTGATCGGATGTCAAAGCTGGAGACTATGCCTTCTTTTCTGAGTAGTCTCACCTCCCTGTGACGAATATTCTACCTACCTTTCCACTCCACAGAAACTCTCAATCCACCAGATAACCTGACAACCTTTGTTCACTTGTTTCCCTAGCCTTTCAATCTCTTCTATGACTTTTCTTAGCTTGACTCGAACTAATTCCCTTCTTTTACGCCGCTTATCATGCATCAAAATGGCAGGTACAATCTTGCTCCCAGGTACCTAGTGAGTTCAACCCCTTGGACCAGGCAGGATTCGTCAATTCGCGACTCAGCTCCAAAACCATGATGCCTTTGATCCATGAAGGTATCTTCTCATGAAGGCGAAAGGTCAAATACACTGTCTGTGAGCTCCAGACATTGAAGGGCTTGCAAATTTGCAGGTGTCGTGGGTTGAGCGTCACACCCCAGATTGTCGAGAACAGCGACTAATTATGTTTCTTAAGAGTCAGGTAACCGCACTTTCAAGACTCGTTTGCCGTTGCTCTATGCTCTTTTTCGATGGTGGCAACAAATCGAAGCAGTGCTGGCTGTCAGGTGAACATTCCGTGACATATTATGGCCGGTCCGATAAGATATCTTCGTATCTAATTGCTGGTGGAGTTTACTATGGTTGCCCAATTGGTTCCAGTCTATTGTCACATAGTATTAAACTTATTACGTTTTTCTGGGTATCTCAACGATTCCAAGATTGACCCCCACGCCTTCAAGAAGATGAGTCAACAAGCATAAGGCTCTGGAGCAATCATGGCTCAACCTTAATACGAAAGCGTACGAAGACAAGCACCCACAGTGGAGAATTGTACCCGCAGCATCCGCAACTCCCGTCGCGTGGTTCATCGGAGTGAGTTCGCCGACAAGCCTCCGACGGGGCCCTATATCCGAAGGCTAGAACCCCCTCTTCTCTTTATATACCACGCCAGTCCACGTCACATGTCGAAGGTGAACAGATTACCCATCAGCCTTCACAATGCCTCGCAAAATCACAGTTGCTGTCGCGCAAGCGAGCACCCAGTCATCCCTTGCCACTACCTTGGATGCTTTGCACCGGGTAACCCGCCACGCAGCGGCTCGTGGCGTTCACTTGATTCTATTTCCGGAAGCCTACTTGGGTGGCTATCCGAGGACATGCGATTTCGGCACAGCGGTCGGCTTCCGCCAACCTCACGGCCGCGATCAGTTTCTAGAGTATTTTAACTCCGCCGTCGATCTCGGTGACACCCCAACCGGCGCTGGTGATGACTGGGTCGATCGGAAACTCCCTCTCCCGCGGGGTAAGGATTACCGTGGTGACGGCACTCGTGAGACCCTTGAGAGGATTGCCCGGGAGACGGGCGTCTTCATCGCATGCGGTGTGATTGAAAGAGCGGGAGGCAGCCTGTACTGCTCTGCTGTTTACGTCGATCCCCGCGATGGTATGCTTGGAAAGAGAAGAAAGGTCATGCCGGTGGGTCTAAAACCAAATTTTTAAATTGATCCTCAGTGGAGCAGTATTAATATTCTTTAGACTGCTTCTGAGCGTCTTATCTGGGCACAGGGCTCGCCGTCCACCCTGAAGGCCATCACTACCGAGCTCAATGGCGTCAAGCTGACGATCGGTGCCGCTATTTGCTGGGAAAGCTTTATGCCTATGCTTCGCCAGAGCCTCTACGCACAAGGTGTCAACATTTACCTAGCACCTACAGCGGATAGCCGCGATACCTGGCTGCCTCTTGTTCGGACCATTGCTGGCGAAGGCCGCACATTTGTTCTCACCGCTAACCAATGCGTGCGGCGCCGTGAGCTTCCTGGTTGGATCACGGGTACTTCTTCTCAGGAGGCAGTTGAGAATGGTGACGAATATATCTCGCGGGGTGGCTCTTGTATCATCGGCCCTCTTGGGGAGGTGCTCCGCGAGCCGATCTGGGAAGTCTGCACGGATGATGCTGCAAGCCCGGATGACTTGAATGACCCGGCTCTCGAAGCCGCTGTCTCTATCTCGGAGATCGATTTGGATGACTGCGAAAGAGGAAAGCTGGATCTTGATGTTACCGGGCACTATTCACGAAACGATGCCTTTAAGTTGTCCGTCAAGGGTCTTGACCTGAACCCTCCTCCTCTGTGATCGATTTCTATTATCAACTGGGATCATTTAGGAAGAACAAGCAGGGGTAGGCGGAGATAATGTACATACAAAATGATATCCATGTTATACTTTGCATTCTTAGTTTATTGATCACCTTTCGCTTTCTACTCCACAACCCCGCAATTTGCAACTTTGTGCCTTATAGATAAGGCAAATATATTGCATCGCAAGACTGAGTCATCATCTTCCGCAAAGGGAATAGCTCATTTCAAGATTGGAGGATCGCAACTGCCGATGAGAAGGCCGAACAACATTTCAAAAGAAATGCCAAGTCAAGACTTATGAGTTGAGATTCGCAGCTTGCACAAAAACAATGAATTCAACTAATGGATGCGTCAGATAGTGCTGATGACCACCCCGAAGAGGGGGGGAGAATTGCTGCAAAGCCAAGACCGGCACTCCTAGCATGCAGGCGCTGTCGTGCTCGCAAGCAGAAAGTATGCATACACCTTAGTGATATATAGTCGAGCTATTGACATTATGACCAGTGCAGCCAGTCGCGACCATGCAGTAACTGTGTCCAAGCACATGCCGGCAAGTACAAAAGAACGATGTGTTTCTTTCCTCTAACCGGTGAGCGATTTGTGTAGCTTGTGTCGCGAGCCAAAAACCGCCAAGGGAGAGTCGAGTCAATCCAGAGTGAGCAGATCTTGGAAACTTACGAGCTGAAGTCTTGACTGAATCTTGCAGGTATGCACGGGCTCTTGAGGAACGCATACTCGAGCTCGAAGCCGAGCGAGAATCCACCGGACAGAATACCCGCGCCACCGTTGAAGCATATGGGATGTCCTCGTCTGCCAATGTTGCAGGAACAGCGTCAGGGTTTGATAGAATTCAGCCTCGGTTGCAGCGAGATACACCTGCGGAAAACTCACCCATCGCGGTTAATCCTATACATGCTGAAAGCATCCGGGCGCAGAGCACGCCGTCACTCACTATCCTCACGCCACCTACACAGCCTTCTCCTACCGGGCTGTCAGTTGGGGCAGTCGAGTACGATGAGACGGGTATCTCAACAGTCGCTCAGGATAAGCTCATTAGGATCTTCCTAGAACGCGTCAATCCTAGATACCCGTTCCTCCATGAAGAAACGTTCATCAGCTGGTACGGGGCATGGCGATTTGCCAAACGTTCGAGCCAGCCACTCCCGGCTGTAGAGAAATGGAAGGAATTCTTCGTGAAGATGGTTAGTTGAGCGACACCCCTTGTTTGATTATGTGTACTGAACGTGTCTGGTAGGCTTTTGCGGTAAGTCTGCTGATTGCTCCACAAGTGTCCCCGGAGGACATGAGGACTTCGCAGGTAGGTCAGTTCTTGCCTATCGTGGAATAAGACTGAGCATTGACACAGGCTTTATACTCCTTGGCTATGCCATTGCTCGGGAATGTTTTTTCATGTCTCGATCCGGTATTACATGTGCAGGCCTACCTGCTTTGCACATTGCATGCTCTCCATTCCCCATCGTCACAAACGGTTCTCACAATGATCTCCGCTGCTATGCGTTGTTGCGTGATCGCACAACTGCACATGAACCAGCCGACGAGCAATGCCCGGGACGAATCGGCTTTGCTTGATTTACAGATACGACGTCGGGTATTTTGGTCCGCCTACGCCATCGATCGTCTACTTAGCTGGATCTACCATGTTCCCTGCAGCCTCGCCGATGAGAACATCCAAGTCGAGGTACACGTGTCGCTTTTTCAATGCTGGTCATACGATACTTATCATATCAATAGCCTTTTGCGAACCTGAATGACGACGAAATAAAAGCCTGGGCCTCAAGGAGCGAACGGCCGGACGAGACCGAATCAACGCCTCGTATAACGCAAGTCTCATCCGCATTACATCTGCTTCGGGGCAGAAGAATCCAATCGCGAATTCTCGGCATTATGATGCGCACAGACTATGAACACCGTTTTGCGGCACATCACAATTGGCGCTTGCATATGCTGGAAGCGCTTGACCAGTGGAAAATGCAATTGCAACCTCATAGCGATCCCGCCTCTGAAGGTTATACGAGTGAAGGCTGGGTGGGTATGCTGTATAACTATACCATTCTTATATTATATCGACCGACCAAAGAGAATCTCTGTGGATTCGTTAGCGAGCGCTGTATCAAAGCATGCTCTAATATTCTGCACACATTTTGGGTGTACTTGAAGAGACGCCAGACGGCGCAGCTTTGGCCTGGAGTAAGTAAATACGGTCAACTCAGGGAGCATTCGGAATCTGACAGTTTGGGTCGCAGCTTTTGAGCCAATTTGGCACAGGCATAATCTTGCTATACTGCCTCTGGGCAACACCACCCTCAAAAAGATCAACGTCATTCCAATCTTCAGAAATTACTAAGTCTATTAGAACATGTACGGTTATTCTTGCGGTTCTATCTGAACGCTGGACACAAGCTGAAATACTGCGAGACGTCTTTGACCTTCTCGCAGACTCGGTTCCGGTGCAAGACACCCCTGACTGCGTGGAAGGGATTGGCCTATCGGCACAGGCGAGGCAAACAATCAAGTCCCGCTTGCCTATGCTGCACGTCATCATTGTGAACAAGGACATATTACGGATGTTGACGGAGATGGTAACTGAGGACTACCCGTGGACTGGTTACAGAGATGTACCGAATGTCTACCGATGGAGCTCTGAAGACAAGCATGATGCAAACGGGTGTACATTGTGCTGGGAGGGTAGGCCTATGGTAGGAGAGCTAGATAGCCTTCCTCAGGAGGACTTGGTCTCAATGGGCCTGTGGCCATCGCTATATGATGACGCAGGGGGATTGTACACTTCGCCTTCCGGAGGGTATCCGTCTTTCCCAGGGTTGTTGGGGTCTATGTAGCTTGTTTCTGGGAGGGCAAGATCTACATACTGAGAAGATAGACCAACCATGAGGAACTAAAGACCTGGGCTTGGGTAAATATTTGCTGAGATTCATAACCTCGTATGCCTGTCTACTTTTTTGTATTTGCAAAGCCATCTCTTTCATGCACTAATTAAATAATCTTTGCACGAGGTAGTATCAGTCGCAATTTAATAGTTCAACGCGAGTTATATTTCAACGTGATTAATAGTTCAACAGACTCATTGCAGCCTACATGGCAGAGAGTTGCCTATCAGTGTTGAGGGAGGCCTTTGAATCTGGCGTTACTTTTCTTTCAGGCTGTACATCGATCGAAAGTGAGGTCACTATTCAGTCAAAACACCAGGAACAAGTTCTCCTTGTCCATCGACTGATAACTTCTTCATCTACCAAGCACCAGCAGAATCCTCAACGCCTCCCCTGTTCACACCTCTTGCCTCTGTTTATTAATCCACCCCACATCCTCCCTCATCCTCAGAACATGGCCTTCATCGGCACCACCGCGGAAATCCGCGACGAACTCCTCAAGGACGACGAGCCCAAGCGCGTCATCATCCGCGTCAACACCAAGCGCCTGGAATCCTACAACTACCGCGGCTCCGCCTGCGCCCTCGTGGCCGAGATCTTTCCGGACTGGGAGACCAACGAGCGGATCCGCTTCCTGCACATCGAGATCCGCGTCGGCCGCGCCTTCCTGGCCATCGACCTCAACAACGGGCCCTACCTCCCCGTCGAGCTGGACCTGAACCCGATCCCCGTCTACATCCTCTCGATCTTCCGCCGCGGCTGGGCCCTGGTGCGCTGGCGCCAGCTCGACCAACACATCGCCGACCACCTGGCGCGCATCTGCATGCTCAACTACGATGACCCCGTGCGCCCGTATCTGGCGAACTATGATCTGCGTGAGCTGTGCAGGAGACGCTCCGTGTTCTCTTGAAATCTTGGTGTCTGGGCTCTGGTGGATATGAGAGCGTGCGGGCCGTGCACAGTAAGCTGGGATGCACGCGGCAGATGATGGATATGCTGTGCTTCTCGGCTTCTTTCACCGTGTGTCGCGATCGATGCAGTATCCACGCTTCTGGGATTTGAACTTTCCCCACTGAGTAAGTCTCTCTTTCTACTTTTGCAATCATTGTCTGTTTCTTCGGCTAATAGATGTGTGCAGAAATGCTAAGGATTAGCGCTTTGGTTTCACATTCAACATTTCGCCTTCTTGGCTTGACTCTGGTTATGGGACTATCTTGCTGGGGATGTTAGGCGCATCTTTTGATCCAACATAAAGATTATTTAGCGGATTGACAGGCGACCTGGGGTTTAAAATCTGATAAACAGGCTTATACTTGGTACTTCCTGATGAATTTGCGTCTTGGTTCTTTGATTTTTATTGCAGTGTTAGGCTTCCCTACAGCCTACAGTAACTGTAAACCTTGTACTAGCAGTGCTCTACCGACCGTGCTTTGCTACTGTTGAACACACTATTGCTTAAAGATTTACTGCTTAATATTGTGTTCTGGTCTGTGCTGCTGTAATGCTCTATCCCGGGGTGTGCATTGAAGTTCTTGGCCTCATGGGATGAAAATATGTAGACGGAGTAAACTTATTGTAGGCAAGGTATCATACAGTAGAGTGAGGGTACTCATGAATTGTCTATTCTTGTTGGTAGCCTTTGATTTATGTTCAGACTTACTATAGGCGATGACTGACACTGTTAAAAGTGCTGTCACTGGCAATTAGTAGAATTTGGTAGAGATAAAATGCGGTAGTGAGATGTCTGTATTGCGCGGTCTTGAAGGTACTCTGTCATTCCTGCAAAATCTGTACCTGCTACTAGTCGATTGCTACTCATGATTAGACACCGTCCGTCCAAGAGAGCCTGACTTGATCCTTCTATGGACCCTCCCTGATCTGTAGCGAGTCAAGGTTCTCAGATTCTTCTAATGACTCAAATCTCTGATGTTGGTGACTTTGCTGCTATAGACCCACTTGTCTCCTAGGCAGGTCTCCTGGGCGCGCCTTATCGATAACGAAGATGAGGTCCCGAGTCCACAGACAATCCTAACCCAATCCGGCAGTGTAGGCGATTCAACCAATCACGTCGTCCAACAGCATCCAAACCATCCGAAGCATGGTTGCTCCACGGAGCCACGGCAAGGACCTCGACTCGCAAAAACTTATATAAAGCAACATCCTCACGCATCTCCGTATTCTCAAATTGAATTTGTTTCCTTGCAGAGCTCATTCTCAACGGATCCGATCGAACAATACCCCCAAACCCAGCTACCATGGTGAAACTCGCAGAATTCAGCGTCGAACGGGTATGACTCCCCTTCCACCCGCAGACCATCGGATGCCATACTAACGACAGCAATACATGACCAACAGTGGATGGACCTCTACGAGAACGACGCCCAGCACAACCTCGCAGAGACATGCTGCGCCTCTATCTCGTTGAACGACATCCTCCAATTTTCCGGCGCCTCATCGGCAGACGTCCCACCACTCATCGATTTCTCCCGCAAGCAGACGTACGGCGCCATCCGTGGATCCGCCGGGCTGCGAGCGAATATTGCGAAGCTCTATCAGGGTTCTGGCGTCGCCTTGCAAGGACACGGCCAGCAGCAGCAGGGCGCAGCTCCCGCAGGCATCACCGCGGAGCAGGTGCTTGTAACCACCGGCGCCATCCATGCCAATTTTCTGGCCCTGTATACGCAGGTCGGACCGGGTGACCATGTTATCTGCCACTACCCGACGTACCAGCAATTGTACTCGGTTCCCGAGTCGCTCGGTGCGGAGGTGAGCCTGTGGCGCTCTTCGGCCGAGAAGGGGTGGGCTCTGGATTTGCAGGAGCTGCGGGGGTTGATTCGCGCGAACACGAAGGTGATTATCCTCAAGTGAGTTCTCCCATCCCTCTCGAACCGGAAGACAAGGAGGGTGTGTTGTTAATGATGTATTGAAGTAACCCCCAAAACCCCACGGGCGCGGTCGTTCACCGCGACTTCCTGCGCAGTGTCGTCGAGATCGCCCGGGAACATAACCTTATCGTTCATTGTGATGAGGTCTATCGCCCGATGTTCCACTCCCTGCCGCAGGGAGAGACTTCTCCGCCCTCGATCCTGGAGTTCGACTATGAGAATCTTGTCTCCACGGGGTCGATGAGTAAGGCTTTTAGTCTGGCGGGTTTGCGGATTGGGTGGATTGCGTCCCGGAATCAGAGCATCATTGAGGCATGCGCCTCGAGTCGTGATTATACCCTTATCTCGGTGAGCCAGGTTGATGACGAGATCGCGACGCGCGCGTTGGGTTCTCCGTGTGTAGAAAATCTATTGTCCAGGAACCTGGATCTTGCGAGAACGAACTTGGATGTTCTTGCGACGTTTCTGAAAGAGTTCAGCTGGGCGGTGCAATGGGTGAGACCGCAGGCGGGCACGACAGCGTTTGTCAAGTTTGTGAATCGGCAGGGAAGCCCTGTTGACGAGGTGGTGCTTTGTGAGCGACTGATGGAGACAACCGGCGTTATGCTGGTGCCCGGGGGTAGATGCTTTGGTGAGAGTGTTGATTTCAAGGGCTATGTGCGTGTCGGCTATGTACCGGAACGGGAGGTGTTGGAGCGTGGATTGGCGGCTTGGAGGGTGTTTATGCGGGAGGAGTATGAGAAATTGCCCATTGTGTGAGGCTCTGGCCTGGGTAACCAGAAGTGATGTAGCAAGATCGTGTCCCCGATAGGAGCGAGATAGATCATTGTAAATAGTGAGGAATGGATTGAGATTTTACTAGGTGTGACTTTTATACGGGTCTTTTGGATGGGATGAACCTGATTGGTGTAAATGCCGAGGCCGTACACTTACCGCATATAATAGCAAGTATTATTTGCATTGCGGGTACGTGAGTGGGTAAAGGCCTTGCTGTGCAGTATAATACCTTCTGGTCATGAGGCACGAGGAAAGCAATATTCCGTACCCAAAACATCAACATACCTCTTGTTCCGGACAGGCAGTCCACCTAAAACAGGACCAACTCCAGCCCAAGCTGTGCGAAAAACGCATCCCATTGCAAGGGCGTCCCTGATGCCCAGAACAGGTTCAATAGCTCCCGAGCCCTTGTAAAATTCCCCATTCCAAGACTCTGCATGTTGGCCATCCTTCCTTGAATGATGGAGCGTTCGCTAGACGAACCCGTCTCACAACCAGCGCTGAAGACAGGCCAGAGAATGAGGATATTCGCCGCTGAGAATGGGCGGATGTCTTGGATGGCACGAATGATACCCGCAATATCGGCTCTGACTTTCGGGTGGCTGATCGGCAACTTTTGAACACGGCGGTGTAGATGCAGTAGAGCGGTATGAACAAAGGCGCGATGTGTGTGTTGTAGTTCCAAAGCAAGTTCTCCTTTGCTTTTCATGGTTACGTCGGAGACAGTACTGTCAAGCAATAGGAAGAGTTCGTTCTCGAGGAGCTGGCTTTGCTGCAAGACCAATTCATCTTGTGGCATATCGTCTGAGGTACTCGCAGTCATGCGTTGTTGCTGGATGAGATGGGATACTTGAGTCAAACAAGGGACTAATTCCAGTGAATAACCGCAGACATCATCGATATACCCGGAGCTCTGACCAAGAATATCATTCAAAGGCTCCTGTGCGGCCTCGGAGGCGAATGCTGTGTGGCTCTGTCCCGACAGGCTCGCTATTAAATTCAGCGTCGTGAACCATTTGACTAGCGAATGGATATACGAGTCCTGTACCCAGCGAGATCTCTCCTGGGCTAAGAAAGCATTTAATAGCTGCCTGACTCCGCTGAGATGCGTCCTCCAGACGTGCATGTTACCATTACAGACGTCATTTGTGCATAATGCCATTGCTGTGGCGACTGTCTCGGTAGATAATCTCTGGCTTGACTCGCCAATCGTCGACCGCAGGCTGGAGATGGCAAGGTTTGTGAATTTCAAACACGCTATCTTGGACGACGGACTCGCATCCTGCACCAGCCGGCTGTGATGGCTGCAGGCTGCGGCTAGTAGCGCATATAAAAGATGAGGTGTCTGCAGCGAGGCACTGATCATTCGCTGTAGAAACAGATCGGGCGCTGCAGGGAATAGCCTGGGTGCTGTTTCCGTGGCGAATATGTGCATGAAAAATCTGGATTGTTCGGACGACAGGGCTGGCGAGAAATGAAGTGATGGTTGATTGGCCAATGCCTCTAGGCTCTTGATGATGCTCAATTGATCCTGTCGATCAACTGCAACTCCTATGCGAGAGGCACTGAGCTGCTGTCTCGCCGGGCGAGGTTCCACTCCCTGGCCAACGACACTTAGATTGTATATGCAGCCCTTAGGATAGCGCTGGCATCGTGTGCATACAGGCTTCTGCAAGTCGCACTGTAGGCAATAGTTAGTCAGGGCTTTCCAGGCTTTAATTGATAAGGATGAGGCTACTTTGACTTTCTTCCTCCTGCACTCAGTGCAACCGTCTCGTCGCCGCTGAGAGACTTGCATGCTGTCATCGTGCGATAAGAGGCATGTGTCGTAAACTATACAGCCACAAGGCTATATTGTAAGTCACGAGACAGTTGATTCCTTGGGTAACGAGCTAGCAAGGAGCCTGGATCGATATACTTCATCTTCCATTTCCATTTCCCGAGGACGAAAGAAAGAGAAACAATGGATGACAAAGCACGCTAGATGGAAAGAAAGATCCAGACACTAAACCAGTTAGGGACAATTATCCGATCCAGCCAACCGCCGTCCCAACCGTCCTTTAGTAGGTCAGTCATGGCTCCAGCTTGAACTTGGAATCCCAGTCCATGCCAATCTGCTTGAAATTATCGTGTGTCAAGAATATAAGGTGAATTATTCAGTCTCTAGAGAAAATGGCCGTACCCGGCTGTGATGCTATCTAAAGACTATCATGACTTCGAGCCATTCTCCAATACGCCGTTGCTCCCAGGTCCAAGCAGACGATCAAGTAGATATACAAACCCTTTAACAAATACCAAGCCCAGATATCATCGATCACCATGCACCAGCATCAAAATCAAATCGAGCCAGCTCTTTTTGGGAGTCTTCAACATCCTTCTTCGCCTTCATTCGCATATAGAAAATAGGACAGTCGCGAGACGAGCAAATAACCTCACAGTGCAAACTGCCTTGGCACCGCTGACATTGCGTCCACAGACGCCCAAAGCGGACCTCCAGGTCCGAGACCTTGTTCAAAGATCTGGTGTAGAGTTCACCTAGACGAGGACGACAGTACTCACACACTGCACCGGCCATTTCTTCTTTCCCTGACAGGGGTTTCTTGCAGCCCAAGCAGGTTTGGGTCTTCTTCGCAAACTTCATCAAGCCTCCCATAGTCGGTGCCGCGACAGAGATGGATCGGGTGTGTTCACCAGTCAGAAGCTGATTGGCCTTCTTCTCTCCAAGAATGGGCTCGAAAATACGGCCGAGAGGATTAGCGAGCTGGTTGTCAAGGTAGTACTTGGTGTCGATGGGGATGTTGTTCTCCAAGACATAGATGGGGTCCTCAGATCGTTCGTAGTTCTTCGAGCCACCAGCACCCTTCACAATGACATATGCGACACGATCTCCAAGAGTAGGTGCTGAACCTGCATCACGCTTCCTCATGCGCTCGGCAAGCTCCACGTGTGCTTGCTTTGCTGTATATGCATCCTTTGAAAGGGCTTTCGTAATGACCAGTTTAGACATATCGATTTTGTTTTGCAGAAGATCCGAAATAGTGTCCTTGACATAGCTGCGGGGAATATTAGCAAGATGATTGTAACCGTAGGAACGAATCTTACTCTTGAGCGCCATCGATGTCTCTGTCAATCAGGATTTTGTGCAACACTGTCTCGATGACATTTTGCACCAACAAGCAATTGTCACGGCGGACAGTCTCAATGCCCTTGGTGTCCATCTTGTCGTATTTCTTGGGATTCGTCCAATACAGACCAGCATACCGCTTCTTGTTGATCAGGAGATAAGGGAAATAGACCTTTTCGAATTCAAGCTTGATGGGTTTCAAGAACTTCGAAGAGACAAACTCAGATGCCTCTTGTCCAAGCTTCATTGCTTCCTCCAGAGAATCAACGCCGAATTTGACCATAACAGAGTCAGTGTCTCCGTAAATGACCTTGGCATCATGAGAATAACCATTTGCAATGGTGTATCTGGCTTCAACTTCCTGCTTCGTTTTCTCGATCATTTGACGTCCGTAACTAGTTGTGCTACTAGCGATAGCCAAGCATGGTAGCTTTCCGACAGTTGCACCCGTAAGACCGTAAACACTGTTGGCACTGATCTTCAGAGCAAGCTGTCTTCCATTCAGGACTGCCTTCTTAAATGGATCAGTCTCCACGGCAAGTTCCTTCTTTGCCCGCTTTCTAGCTGTCAACAACTCCTCAAGAATTTGCGATAGAAGACCTTTGCGAACGTTGGCTGTAGCGAACATATCTCCATTTGGTGTCACAATATAGTCTTCATCTTTTTTGAGCTTGAGTCGCTCTACACTATTCTTGTTCAGTAATGTGGTGTAGCAGAGATTGTGCGCTTGAATAATAGAAGGATATAGCGATGCGAAATCGAGAGTAGCGATTGGTACGCCATAGTAGCCTCTAACAGGCTCAATGACAGTCGCACCCTCATAGTCCTGCTCATCTGTGGATTTCATGTTGGGAATGACAAGCTGTTGCTCCAGCGCCTTTCGGAAGAGCTGACTGATGAACTTGACCTGTTGACCTCGTGACAACAAGAAGTTGAAAGGAACACCCGTGACTCTTGCCATCTCAGTATAGTTGACCAAGCACATGAGCTTGTCCATCAGTCTTTGTGGCAAATAGGCATCTTTCAAACAGTAAACCGCTAAACGTCGCCTGGAATCCGGGGTGCCGTTATATAGCTCGGTGATCATTGTGTGATGCACATCTTCCTTCTGTTCTCCTAGAAACTCGTAGGAAACGGAGTTCAGTGTATAACTTCGCAGGTGATGATCTCTCTGTACCAGCTGGAGAAGATCTAATTGGATTCTGCCGTTGGTGTTTGTCGACTTCGTGTCACGATTACCCATTTGTTTGCTGGAAAAGTTTGTTTCCTTGGCTTGAGACGCCACGCCATTGAGTCGAGTCCAATAAGGAAAGCCAGTACACTTCAGATGTTTGGCACGATCCAGAAGATATGGAAAGTCGAAGTTGGCTATGTTATATCCAATGATGACGTCTGGATCTACTTTCTCCACAAAGTCGCGCCAGGCCATGAGCATCTTGGACTCATCCTGGAACTCCAAAACCTGAGTGTTGACGATAAGACTGCATGTATCCAAGACGAAAACATTGCGAATGAAAGGCTTCGACTCTCCGTAGCGGGTAACAACATTCGCAATTTGGATGACCGGGTCCTGATTCGGTTCCGGGAAGATTCCCTTACGACCGGCGCATTCAATATCGAAAGACAGGATGCGAAGGGGTGCCATCTTAGCCCACTCGCCGGTCGGATGATGCGAGATCAGATCGCGATAATCTATACTCGCTTCAATCTGGCAGTTCGATATCTTCTCACGAGGACCGAACAGCCGGTACTTTCCCGCCTTTGCCTCGACCCATGACATGCCCGAGATGTCCACGTCAATCATAAAGCGGAGGAGGTATTGGATGTTGTCGAATGTGAGGATACCGCCTTCTGAGTTATTCCAGAGTCCCTTATAGTTGAGACTCTGCGCACCTCCGCTCTCCAAAGCTCCCCGCAATCTGCTGATGTGCTTGGGCTCTGTGACAGTGATCTTGAGGTAGTAGCTCTTCTGATTGCCTTGGAAGCCATAAATGTTTTCTCTCATCGTTATTTGTACCGACTGAATTGTGGGTTGAAACTGTCCGATCCGACTTTCGAGGAACGCTCGGTAGGGCTCGCAATCATCTTTCGTGAAGTTGACAGGCGCCGCAATATATAGATAGTGTTGGAAACCAGTGACATGAAGCAAGACGGATTGACCGGCCTATTGAAGAAAATAAGCAAGTACCAGAGAGAAGGACAACTGCGCAACCATACCTCGGTGACTCCAAAAAGACGAACCGCGGTCTTCCCTCCGTGGATTGCACCCTCTTCCGCATCGATCTGTTGGAAACAGATATTATCCTTCGAAGCATCGAACACACCGAGCGGCGGTCGCTCCCACTGCTGATCCTTTTCTGAATTGTTTTGCTTCAACCCATTCATGTCCTGGGTCAATTTCTCGAGAACTTCCTCCTCGAACTGGCTCTTCTGTGGTTGACTCGAGCCGGGAACCTTTCGCTGGGCCTGAGTACCCTGACTGCTTCTGAAAGAAGGTCCATTTTCAAGCTTGCGTTTCTTCAGCGCCGTTGGTGACTTAAGACCGCTGCTGCGAGGATTGTTCGTTGCCTCGCCCAGAACCCGCTTCTGGGGCGTGGTGACGGCTTCAGGCATTGTGACTGCTCATATATCACGAGAGAGAAATGCAGATGTGCTTGACCGAAGCGTAAAGTGAAATTGAAATGCTTGTTGGTCGGGAGGTTTGGGGCGGCAATGCTGGTGTCGCGGGAAGCCAACTGCGCTCCAATTAATGAAAGTTCGTGTCCCGTTCGCGCCGTGACGTGACACCCGCTACGCGTTGAGTGGGTATGTCACGTGATGATATGGCTTGGGGAATGAAGATCGACTCCGCATTATCTCCGGCTTTGTTGCCCCCATCGCTCGCCGTACATGTCGAACCGTGGGGTGTCATAATCTGCCTTCCTGTGCTGCTACAGAACCAAAGCACTCAGAATTTACTCTGCAGCGATCAAATTGCTTGTAGCTTTGATAGATAGCAAGTTTGTCTGAAGAAACGGATTCATTTTAATTATAAGGAATGAAACAGCGCCTTTTGTGCTTCTACACTACAATCCGTCTTTGGCCACCTTCTTGTAGAGGCCGCAGTTCTTTGCTAACAAGGCTTTGGTTATAGGGCAGCTTCATAACGATTCCAACACTATCAGTATGACTCAATTGGCGCTTTGCTTTCTCAGTACACCACTGCTGGATGCCTATCCAACAATATGTCCTTCCCCCACCGCCACTGTTACCCTTGCGGCTGATATACGCTCATCTCGAGTCCATTGTTGAACGGGAGTGTGAGATTCCTAAAACCACTTCCAGGCGCACGCATGTAGCCAAGGAGTTCTTTGCAATGTTCTGCAGCACTAATTGTGTTGTCGGTAATGATGACAGCACCCGGTCGCAGTGCCGGCTGGACCAATTTCAAGACTGGAAGCAGCATCGGGCCCCAGACTGTCACTGTCAGCACAAGCCTAGACTGTTGCAGGATTTCGAATCACTCACTATCCAGCAATAGCATGTCTACCGTTCCCAAGTCGTGCTTCAAAGTCTCCCTGATATCACCCTCTCGCAGCTCGATGATTTCGCTGACAGAGCTACCGCATGCATTCCAATGCTCTCGAGCCTTCTTAGCTTTCTCGGGCTCATGCTCCGTTGCGATGACTCTTCCTGCGCCACCCGTAACTCCGGCGTTGGATGCAATAGCCAGTGCGAGATAGATGGTGCTCACACCGTAGGATGTGCCAGCCTCGACAATAGTTTTAGCGCCGGTTGCAAGGCCCATTTGGTAGAGAAAATAGGCTTTGTCTTGTTCGATGGCAACAAGCTTGTCCCGCATTTTTTCAGCGACACTTTGGGGTTTGAAGTCATCCCAAGTCATGTGGGCTTCTTCTGCTGCTGATCGATTGTGCAGCGTGGAAAGCAGCGACAAGATGTGTGGGGAGACATGCTTGAGTGGGTGATTGCTCGCTTGGGAGGCCATGATTGGCATGGAAAATGACAAGGCTTATAGTTGTGATCAAAACATCGGGGTTGCCTGCCGCCGTATTTATACCTCTTTCTCATACTTGTAGCTTTCCTTGCAAGATTCGATAGCCCATGGCTGCTCTCTATCCTTCTGGCAAACTACCCCTGCAACAACAAAGTTGTGAGTCATATGGCTGGGTTCCCAGTGATCGAGTCCGTGCGATATGCGACCTGCTTCGATGGAAAAGGCATATCCGATGTGAGTACCTAGTATGCTGTGGGGAAAACAGCGAGGCGGCGTCCTGTCAGCCTTCATCCGCTCAATCGACTAACCGTCCCAAAGCCAATTTGGCTCCTCCAAGATGCATCGTCTCCCTACCTATTCAGGCTAGAACTGGCGCAGCGAGATGAAGCGGAGCAGTCGATGACAGCATCAATTTGACTATTGGACGCCCTTTGATAGCCATCGCGCGGTTTGTGGGCGGATTCAGCGGAGCCTGGAGTGGTCTAATTTAGCCTTCTCGGCTTGATACCATGAGGGCATCATTTAGCTCCCCACGCGCTAAACAGGTTTGTGTGCATCTCTAACTCTACGAAAAAACATGTCTTGATTTTTTCTGTGTTTTCCTAGGTACAACGACCTACATACCAGGCTCCGCAGAATTCCGGTGTTCGAAATGCAAGCAGAGCAAGCTGCGCTTCACAACGGATTATTGTACATCGTTCTACCCATGGCCTGACAAATCCATCTCAACCAGTCTGGCAAGACCTCTCTTTAACTTCAGGGAATGAATTCCGCCCACGTGCTGGTTTAGTCATTGTGGGGAGATCAACGAGTGAGAATAGAGAGATAAGCATGGCAACTGCATCGATATGCAGCTCAAAATACTAGGTAGCTCGTGTGTTCCCCTCACATCCATTCCCCTCTTTTCGAGACTCGCCAAAAGACCATCAGTACACCCAGATCGAATCGAACGACATCCAGACACTCGACGATTATACAGTCATTCTCCTCACATCCCCCATTATGGCCACCATGGATAAGATTTTCGCCGGCTACTCCGCCCGCAAAGCCGCTCTCGAAACCGTAACCAGCAACCCTTTCACTCAAGGCATCGCCTGGATTGAACGCAGCCTCATTACGCTCCATGAAGCTCGCATTCCCTTGCTCGACGAAGGCTTCCTCCACGGCGATTTGACCTACGACGTCCCCGCCGTCTGGGACGGGCGCTTCTTCCGCCTGGACGACCATCTCTCGCGGCTAGAGCTCAGCTGCGCGAAACTACGCATGAGACTGCCTATTCCACGGGACGAAATCAAGAGCATTCTTGTTGATATGGTAATCCGCAGCGGCCTTCGCGACGCATACGTCGAGCTGATCGTCACGCGCGGCCTGCAAGGCATTCGGGGTAGCAAAGACCCCCTCAGCCTCACAAATAATCTGTATCTATTCATCAAGCCGTATGTCTGGGTGATGGAGCCCGAGGTGCAGCGGACGGGTGGACATGCCATTGTCGCACGCACAGTACGACGTGTTCCACCCGGAGCAATTGATCCGACAGTCAAGAATCTGCAATGGGGGGATTTGATTCGAGGGGCGCTGGAGGCGGCGGATAGAGAGGCGACATATCCATTCTTGACGGATGGGGACGCACATCTTACCGAGGGATCAGGGTATAATATCGTTCTGGTTAAGGATGGGGCGATTTATACTCCTGATCGAGGGGTGTTGCATGGGGTCACGCGTAAGAGTATTATAGAGATTGCGCAGCGGGAGGGAGTTTCGGTTCGCTTGGAACCGACACCAGTTGAGCTGGCTTATCAGGCTGATGAGATTTTCATGTGCACGACTGCTGGAGGTATCATGCCCATCACAACCCTGGACGGTCGGAGGGTGGGCGACGGGAAGGTTGGCCCGCTGACAAGAATGATATGGGATAAGTATTGGGACATGCATTATGACCCAGCTTATAGCTTCGCTATCAAGTACAAGGGTTCTTCGGACAGCCGTGCGAAGCTTTGAACACTTACGAAAGTTGAGGATTGGGAGAGAGTATCATTTCTGGTGATATGCGCTGAGATCATTATCATACATCGAAAATTTGAATGCGTGGTTCAGTCCGAGCTTGCAACGGTCTTATAGATATGGTTGTACCCATCCAAAGACTCCTGTGTCAACTCCTTTATCTCCCGTCCCTGGAATCTGTTGGGATCCAAAGCTTCCTTCAAGGTATCATCAACAGCCTCCCCCTTCATCAGTTGGGTCAAGAATTTGGCCGACCCAGCTGCATGGGTCACCCAAACAGCTGCAGCCATGTACAGCCCAGTCACCTCAGCAACAGCTCCCACCAGTGGCATATTGTCCGGTGTCATCGAGAAGATACCGTTGAACTTCTCTCTGATCTCCAAATTTGTCGACTCTGGGATGAACTTCATAGCGGTATCCAATGTTGCGCCGAAATCCTCAATCCAGTCTCCGATGGCCGTCTCGGTCGGTTGCTGCGCATGTGGCGGGTGGTCATAGGAGCCTAGCCCATAGAAGGTACCGTGATCACGGGCATAGACGTGGTGTTCAGGCCATCTGACCCAAGGGGCTTTATGTTCGCTCAACTCATGGTACTTGCCGTACATATACGGATGTGCGACAGGGACAATAGGAATGGGCGTCTGGAAGCTGCAGAGCTCGGGGGCCCAGATGCCAGTGGCGATGATGACCGTCTTGGCCTGGACGAATCCAGCCGTAGTCATCACACCCTCCACCTGGCCATTGGCTTGTTGAATCTTCGTGGCATCCGCCTGGAGAAGCTGCACACCCCTCGCCCGTGCCTCATCTTGGAAGAAGGTGGTGATTCTGATGGCGTTAGCAGCACCATCACCGGCGAAGTGCAACGCGGCGGTGTACTCGCCCTTGATCAAGGCAGGGGCCATATTGGTTGCCTGTGCGGACGAGATGAGCTCAGCTTGGAGACCAGCTCTTTTGGCCGAGTCATGTCGCTGCTTCAGACGCTCCGCTCCTGCAAGGCTGGTCGCCAGCTCGAGGCCCCCAACCACGTCAAATCCACCAGGGATCTTTCTGTACTCCTGGACCGTATCCTGGGCCAGACGGGTCAAGACCTCCGATTCATTGTACTGGCCAACAAATCCAGGTGCATGGCCGGTGGAACCCTTCAAGGGTGCAAAAGAACGATCAATCAACACGATCTTCTTGCCCATGTCTCCTGGGGAAGATAGAAAGTACCCCAGGGCCGAACCCACGATACCAGCGCCGATAACGGCGATGTCTGCGGTGTGTAAGGCTTGCATCTTGGTCAATGTTTGAGTTGTGCTGTGTGTTCAGAGCTCATCACTATGGGCCGTGGCTTGTAGCCTATATATGATCCAGCAGAGCCAAGCCAGCCAAGCTCGCCGCGCGTGTGTCTCGGCGCATCGGTCCTAGATCAGTCGGTCTCGTATAGTTGTCTGCCCCCCACTCTGCTATAGTGACCAGTGCTAGCAGGCTTCTTGCCCAATCCACCCCCACATTTATCCGTCTTCAGAGCCGCTTTGTACCGGTGAGTGGTGGGACGATACCATTTTCGGTCAATACTCGGAATTCCAAGGCACTAGCCTATACTTCAACTACATTTGCAGGGCGTGGTGTAAAAGCTGGAAGGGTGGTTGTTGCGGCCGAGGTCGGCCAGGGATGATGAGTGGCGGTGGAGAGCCGTGATTGCCTGAGGCAGAGAACGCGGGATGCCGGAGCCCCTCCAAGTGACTCAATGCAATTGACAATTCTCAATTTCTCACCCTCTCTCTCGCTCCCTCGCCCGCGTACCCCACCCCGCTTCGCGCCAACCCAACCTGGATGGCTCCTGCATACAATTGCAATTCCGCGTCCATCGTCATACAACCTTTGTGACCATCGTGTTCATATCGTTCTGTGTCACTATAGCAGTTCACCTCCTCGTGTATCGTGTATTGTACACTTGGGGGTTAATTGCAACCTCCTCGGTTGGCGCGTTTTCAATGGCATCTTCCTTTGGAATCTGATGGAACATTTCACAAAAGAGCAGAGCGGAGCTATTCCCTTAATTGATTATAGGTGGTATTTTCCAATTGTGTTCAAAGCAACATCCCGGGATTTTTCGCAGCTGCGCTCAGCTTTAAAGAAATCTGTATACTTCATTTGCTGTCTCTCAGAGCCTATATAAGTCTAGTATTGTTACTGAGTGAGGAGCCTTCTTCTCTGCATCTCACGGCATTCTTGCTAACCGGACATAGGAAAGTCACGGCAGTCGGTTTTTTATACTTGTTAAAACTATCGTTCAGCCAATTGGCCACTGGTTGGTCCAACTATACCCATTTCACCTTGATTTAGCGTGGCATTGGAGCGGCTATTTTCGTCTTTTGTTGAATTTCTGTCATCATGTCGATGTTTAGAAAGCCTTCGGAGATCTCATCGTCGTCCAGTTCAGACGAGGAGGTCCAGGATCTTGATATCTCGGGGCCCCGTCCTGAGGTCCGCTCAAAGCAGCGACATCAGCCGAAGAAGAAGGGCATTTTGTCGCCTACGTCAGCAGGCGACAGCACTGATGTTGACGGTCATGGAAAGATGATGACCGCTGCCCTTCTCGAGTTCTATTGCCTCAGTCGAGCCGCGGATCTACTCAACGCGCAGCCAGGCTCCCACGGGCAGTACACTCGGGATTCTCCCGAGGCTAGAGCTCTCGGGCATGATATGTACACTCGTCAATCGGAAGTCCTCTCTCAGCATGGAATTGTGAATGAAGGTGCAGAGAAGGAAGCCTTAAGGCCCACGAGACAGCTCTATCGAGATACGTTGGATTTGATCGCTAGCCGTTCCTTTAAACGCCTCGACTTGCATGATCTTCAGTCTAGATCGGCCTCTGTTGGGGGTGCTTTGCCGAAGACTTCCAGTGAATTGACACTCCACAAAGGTCGTGCGGGCTATACGCAACTCGGACGAAATGCCAAGTCTTTCAATTCACTGCAGGAGCTCGACATCGACCACCTTTTTAACCCACGTCTGGCTCCTTTTCTGGGTACGGAATCCCACTCGGCCCTTTTCGACGGTATTACTAACTCGTGCGATGAAGAAATGTCGCGCTACGCGTTACAGTTCGAGGAGATCAGTGTTCTAGGTCGGGGCGCATTTGGGGAGGTCTACCACGTGAGAAACCATGTCGATGAACACGAGTACGCAATCAAGAAGATAGCTCTCAGTCGGCGACGATTGGCGCAACTAGAGGGCGGCAACAAGCACCACTTGGGGGAAATTCTGAAAGAGATCCGCACACTTGCCAAACTCGACCATGCCAATATCGTACGGTATTATGGTGCTTGGGCAGAAAAGGTAAATCCCCTCGGCTACCTTGATTTTGACAAACTCGATCTTTCCTTGTTCAATGCGTCGACTGTTACTGACTCGGCTTCCACACAACAGAACTTGTCACACCATTCTATGGCGTCGCAGATGTCGGTGGCGGAAAGCCAGAACAAACAACTGGCGATCGTCTTTGAGGAGTCTGAAACTTCGGCTTCCGACCACGCACTGCGTACTTCCACATCGAAGTTCACCTCTGTAGAAAGCATGGATGACGAAGACGACAGCTCGGCTGGCCCCTCGATCTCCCATAATCCTACTCAGGACCAGCCTTCTTCGCTTCGCAACGCGGAAGAAGATATCTTCACAGACGGCCTCAGTCACAACCCTTCGAGCATGCAGATTCAACGCAGCCGTAGAAGAGGTCTTGAAATCCCTGCAGTGATCTTGCATATCCAAATGTCGATGCATCCGATATCTCTCCACGCATATCTCAACCCTCGACCCAGCACACATGCAGATGACTCGGGGAAGCCACGGCGTCGCCACTGCTTCCACTTGGTTCCCTCCTTGCAATTGATGGTGGACATTCTTTCCGGAGTGCTTTACCTGCATTCCAAGGACATCATCCACCGCGATCTCAAACCGGCCAACATCTTCCTCTCTTGTCCGGAGAAACATCACACCCACACCTGTTGTCATCCCTGTCAATCCGACGGCGGGGCGGGACTTCATTACTGCCAGCCTCGGATCGGCGACTTCGGCCTCGTGGCTGACATCTCGCACCTAAACGATCCTCCATCCGACAGCTCGCCTCAGTCCACAGAGCACGGCTCACCTATTCACCACATTGTTGGTACAGAATTCTATCGTCCACCTCTCGACTCGAGCGGGTTGATCTCAAGCGGGAATGTTCACCGCTATGCCCAGGAGGTAGGGATGGAGCGGCCGATGCATTATGTCTGCGACTGGTCGCTTGACGTTTATTCATTGGGCATCATTCTCTTTGAGCTGCTCTATCCTTTGAACACGAAGATGGAGCGCCATCTTGTGCTGGATGATTTGACCAAAGGCCCGTACAAGAAGCCGCCAACCGCATCCATCAACGGAGCATGCCTGCCCAGAGACTTTATGGACAAGGTGCACATGGGCGATGTGAAGTTGAAGAATGGAAATACGGTGGCCGAAGCCTTGGTCAGCTGCATTGGAGGTATGCTGGATCCCAACCCTCGCCAACGCTGGCGGTGTGAGGTCGTCCAGAAGTGCCTGCGAGAAATCCTTGCTAATGTGCACCCGGACTCGTATTGATGTGATATTCTACATATACTACAATCAATTCGACGGCATACGCACAGGGCTGTCATTAGGTTTAGAGTAAGTAACCCTCTGCATTTAGCGCATAGCGTTGAAGATTTTTCTTAAATAGCATCAACTTTTATACTATAATCTCTATATCATAGCCACAGACCAACGTCTTCAAATATATACACCCAATGGCAGGGAAATCCCAGATGTCTACGTTCTGCTCCAGTCAAGCATCTAACCATAGTTACAAGCACATGTAAAACAAATATGCTCACCAACAAAAACCAGTATTATATAATTCAGAAATCAGCTATTCCCCAGCATTATCGCTTCTCAAGCTCCTGCCGAAGCGCATCAACCCACGCCAACTTCCCTTCCGCGAAGATCTCCCCGGCAGGGGGCATACGCGCGCCCTGGTCGAGCAAGATGGTTCGGATGATGATTCGGTCTCCCATGACGGCCTGATGATGGTAGATGTGGGACGTGCAGTTGGGGCAGAAGTAACAGTGGACGGGGTTTTCGGAGGCTCCGGTGTAGGTATACGTGCTGGGCTTTCCGGAGAGGATTCGCAGTTGATCCTGTCACCACCATCATCACCATCGTCCTGGAGATTAGCTTTGTTTCCGCTTGCGCCATGGTGTGTAGTAGGATGCTTTTGCGAGCGTGTGCGCTGCGGGGTGATGAGTAACGGTCACACACCTTGTGGATGATCTGATTCATCGAATAGGGCCCACCCCCGAGTTTGCGGCACGTCTCGCAGTGGCAGAGGATGTGTTCCGGCTCTGTGATCTCGGCCGTCCAGGAGCAGTCACCGCAGTGGCAGCTCCCGTGGAACGTGCCGGCTCCGATGGTGGGCTTCTTCGCTGGGGGCCCGAAAAGGATGCCGTCTCGGATGTCTTTACATTTGGCCAGATGAGGTTGGCGTAATTGATTGGGGTCGGGTGCCGAGCTTACCTATAACGACCGAATCTTCTCTGCAGGCGATTGTTAGTCACCTCCTCCCCGAAGCATACTGAAGGGCCCAGAACATACATCAATGGCGCTGCATTCCTCGAAAACTCCAAATGCACCGGATCCTCGGTCAAATAGTAGTCGAGATCGGCCTGATTCTCAAACTCCAGGACGAATCCGTGCGTCATTCCTTTGCTGAACGGTTCCCAGCTGCGGTTCTTGCCTTGAGAGTTTTTGGGAAAATATAGTTAGCATTCCCCAGCATCCATGTCTAGATGTTTGCCAAAGGACAACGCACCTGCTTTCATGCTCTTCATGTATGGGCGCCCAGTCTCCGGCTTCTTGCACTTCTCCTTCAGCGCGAGAAAGACGGCGAAGTGCTCTTCGAACTCACTCCATGTTATGGAGGGTTTGTATTTGAACAGGACGATGTGGGTGATCACCTCCGTCATGGCGGTCGGTGGTGGTTGGCTGGTTGGTTGGTTGGGCAAGCTAAGGAAGAAGGCAGTCGAGGACCCGGGGCGACAAGGCCCTGTCCCCTGGGGAGCTTTTTTATACCACTAGGCTTCCATCAAGGCTGCTTTGTTCTGCTGTGTTGCATTGCGTGCTTTTGAAGTGTAGGATGTGCCAGTGTGGGATAGTAGGATGGCCGGAGGGCGCGGGGAGAATTACTTTGTTGGGTCGGGGGAGTTGCTTTCCCCGCGCGGGTGCCGAGTTGGGGAATTTGGGGTAAGAGCGGGTGCAGGGCGGATGGGCGGGATGCGGAGGAGATCCTTGCATTACTTTGTGCTCATAAATGGGATAGTATGTCTTGATCCCATGGCATTGTCGTCGGGCACGTTTGTTGTTGTTCGTGAGAAGCTTGAAATATTTGACAGCTAATCCTTCAGCAGGTTCAAATCCCTGGAGCGATCATGAAATGAGAGACCAACTTTGCACCACCTGGTCTTTTGGTGATATAGAAAACAAGGGGCTTCGGATTAGAATAAGATACTCGACATATCTTCATTTCACCATGACTGCGACAGAGAAGCCAATGGCACTGAAGATCGTGACAACGGACACACTGAACAACACGGAGACACGGCGGTGATCCAGGGGAGCAATATAGATACATGTGGCTGTTGAAATAGGCCGGCAGGAGACCAACGTTCATCATCATGACGGATAAGCAGTCTCTACTACACTTGACAGCTCTTAGGCTTCGTTTTAGAAGGACTCGAGCTAGCTGGAAGACTCGATCCGCCACAAGAGGCCACCATCGGATTCAATCTACTTGAAAGATATGAGAAATAACCTCCAAGCTCTGCAAAGTATTCCGCACGCACTGTGGCTACTCTTTGCAATGCTTGAATGCCCGGGGATTCGAGCATTTTACAACGGACGGAACTCTAGGTTTGTTCTTCGCCTTTTGTAAACGCCTGTCCCGAAGCTGCATTGCCATGATAGCGATGGTTTCAGTGTGTAGGGGGGACGACTATCGCATCACTCAGGCTTGCCTTTGTTTTGATATTCTTGGAGCAAGGCACGAGTTGTTCATTTCCACTGCTAGTGAGGGAGACCCCAACTTGCTTGCTTCTAGCTCTTGAGTTTAACTCCGCTGACTTGCCCCGTCCGTCACGTTTTACAATAGAAGATATGCATTGCAAGTAATCGTGCTTAATTGTCCTGTGCAAAAATGGGAAGTCACGGTTATAGAGGATAGAAAGCAAGAACGGAGATGGGAACAACCTGGCTTCACTTGTAGCCGTAGCCAGATGTGAAGTGACTTAGAGCCCACTATAAGTGCCCGGTCTTTGCAGGCAAGTCTTGTTGCCAGAGCTACTTTGTTTGACAGATTAGGGATCCCCTTTCAAACGGAGTGCGAATTACTGAGCAAACATCCATCTCTCCATTCTTCCACACTCATTAAAGCAGCAATATAAGGAGCAACACAGGTATTGTTTGCGTGTTAAGTATCATTCTATTTCTGATTTTGTTCTAGGAGCTGGAACTGTATGTTCAGGAAAGGACATCCTCTCTTCCATCAAACCATATATTAAATCACGTGTCATCTTACGGCATCACGTGCTCCAGCAGGAAGCAGTGCGTGACGTCACCAGCAGCAGCAATGGGTAATCTCAATACCAAAGTTACCGGTATGTTGCCCCAAACACAAGCCAACTAAAATCATCTCGACCGCCAAAACTTCAACCATTGGATGGTCGTGGCTTTTGGAAGGACTGTCATGGCCTCTTGAGATTGCACGCCTCTGATTTTCTGGAACGGGCTTCCATGAAATTCAGCTGTCATCATAATGGAGAGCCTTGATGGAATTTCCATCCCCCGCGATGCTGCGGAAGATTGCAGTGTTGGCCATCTCGACGGCGGCCGTTCTTCCAGAGCATCTCGAGATGGTAGCAGCTCTCCAGACTCTCCGACTGACTTCAATTTTCCTTATGCAGACACCTCCTTCACCTCTGGCTCGAGCAGCAAGCTGGCTGGCGACCAGCCCGAGTCAGCGTTGCGAAGCCTTCTCGACTTGGAAGACGATCGGAAGTCACCCCGCGCGGGCTCACCGTTCCCCTCGCTACCCTTCAGCGCCCCTTCAGCTCCCACAGCCCCTCTGAGCGAGGAGGGCGAGGAAGCTGAAGATGAAGAGCCGCAGGTCGCAACCTCCTTCGAGCGGGACTCGACGCCCACTTCGGCACAAAAGCAGCGATCTGCGTTCTTCGACACGGGCGGCGAAGAGGGAATCAACCGCATGCACAAGTTCTCGCTGTACGAGACAGCCACCCGCTTCTACATGGTCGGCATGGACTTGTCGGACACACGCTTCCGGATCATGAAGATCGATCGGACCTCGGAGTCGGGCGAGCTGATCATCTCCGAGGATGACATTGTGTACAGCAAGCGGGAGATGAGCCAGTTGTTGGATACCATCGACGACGGCAATAAGAGCTCGGGCGGACTGAAGCTTAAATGTAGCGCCTGGGCTATGCTTGGATTCATTCGCTTCACGGATGCATATTACATGCTTCTGGTGACAAAGAGAAGCCAGGTTGCCATGCTCGGCGGTCACTACGTCTATCAGATTGACGGAACTGAGTTGATCTCGTTGACGACGTCCAGCTCTTCCCGCCTGCGACCGGAGAAAAACCCCGAGGAGGCAAGGTACATTGCAATCCTGAACAACCTTGATTTGACCCGGTCGTTCTACTTCAGTTACTCTTACGACATTACCCATACTCTGCAGCGCAATATCTGCCGGGAGCGCAAAGCTCATCATGAAGGACAACGCAAGACATTCCAGCAGGATTACAACCCGATGTTTATCTGGAATCACCATCTTCTCACCCCAGCTCTTACCAAGCTACGCAACCCTTGGGAGTGGTGTCTTCCGATCATTCATGGTTATGTCGAGCAAGCCAAGCTGTCGATCTACGGACGGATTGTGTACATAACAATCATTGCTCGTCGTTCTCGGTTCTTTGCTGGCGCTCGTTTTCTGAAGAGAGGAGCAAATGACCTGGGCTATGTGGCCAATGATGTCGAGACCGAGCAGATTGTGTCTGATATGGCGGCTACGTCGTTCCATGCGCCTGGTCCGCTGCTCTACGCTAATCCACTCTATACATCATATGTCCAGCATCGTGGTAGTATCCCACTGTATTGGACTCAAGAGAACTCCGGTGTTTCTCCCAAGCCAGATATTGAGCTGAATCTGGTTGACCCTTTCTACTCTGCTGCCGCTTTGCATTTCGACAATCTCTTTGAAAGATATGGTGCCCCAGTCTACGCATTGAACTTGATTAAAGCTCGAGAAAGGACCCCACGCGAGTCGAAACTTCTCAAGGAATACACCAATGCGATTCAGTATCTCAATCAGTTCCTTCCTGAGGATAAGAAGATTATCTATCAACCTTGGGACATGAGTCGTGCTGCAAAAAGTCGCGATCAAGATGTGATAGGGACACTCGAAGATATTGCAGGGGACATTATTCCAAAGACTGGGTTCTTCCAGAATGGTGTCGATGCCGAATCCGGGCTCCAATTGCAGAACGGAATAGCGAGGACTAACTGTATCGACTGTCTCGATCGTACGAATGCCGCTCAGTTCGTGATCGGCAAACGCGCGCTTGGCCATCAGCTCCACGCTTTGGGAATCATCGATGGAACAACAGTGGAATACGATTCGGACGCTGTCAATCTGTTTACTGATATGTGGCACGATCACGGTGACACTATCGCCATTCAATACGGAGGCTCTCACCTGGTCAACACCATGGCAACCTACCGCAAGATTAATCAGTGGAGCAGTCACTCGCGAGACATGGTCGAGAGTTTCAAGCGATACTACAACAATTCCTTTCTTGATGCTCAACGCCAGGAAGCATACAATCTCTTCCTTGGCAATTACATCTTCTCCCAGGGACAGCCAATGTTGTGGGACCTGTCTACCGATTACTACTTGCATCATGCCAATCCAAGGTCGTGGTCAAACAAGAAGCGTCCTCACTATATCAACTGGTACAATCCGGACAACTTGAAGAAATTCGAATTGCCGCCCCCTCCTAAGCCGCTCAAGGAACCGTTGTCACACTATGACGACTATTGGCTCGAGTACTATCGCCCGCTAGCAGTCTCATCATTCTCCAAGGTGTTCTCCTACAAGATGAACTCCACCCTCCGGTACCTGCCTTTCCGCCCCGGATCCGGTGCTCCCTACGACATAAGCCCGTTCGTGCCCAGAATTCCGCATGAACCGGTGAACCGCGAGCGTCAGACCCACCGAACTGTCAAGATCCAGGAACCGGATAAAACAGTAATCGGCCGTTCCAACTCCACAACCTCGCAATCCAACCGCCGTTGGCTGAACCAACCCCTTTCCGCGGACAAACAGCTTCCGGCCGCAGGAATCATGAAACAACCCACATACACGTCTTTCGGAACGCCTTCACAGACCACCGCTTCCCTCCAATCCTCCCTGGAACCCGGTGCCGCGCCCAGCAAAGCGCAAATTGCTCAATGGACCTTGGGACAGCTCGTGCACGACTCCCTCAACCCCACGGTCACCGCCGCGGAAGCCGAAGAGTACGAACGCTACATCAACCATCCCCTGAAAGTGCCCCTCGTAGTTACCTCGGAGAACGAACTCACCGCAACCTCGATCCGCGAAAACGAAGCCAACCTCGACTACATCGAGTATGCCAACAAATGCAACGTCGAGGAAGCTACCCTCGAGGCCAACGCACTCGAAAACCTGGCGGATTATGTCGAATACCTCAACGTTCCCGAGACCGGGCTGACCGTCGTCGCGGAGGACTACGACAAAAAGCGATACAAACGCTACCGGCAGTGGTTGCGGGGCAAGAGTCTTTTCAAGCAGCGCGTCGATGCCTGAATTGGTGTTCATCACTCCTTAGGGGAGGGGATAGAAGCATGTTTCATGGAAAAAGCATGTTTAGAGAGAACTTTTGTCTTCTGATTGATTTTCGTCCCGCTTTGTTCAGATTTTCCACGCATTGTGTTGTTCACGAAATGCCCCTTGTCATGACATGATACCCCCTTTGCCGCGTGTGCGTGCCCACTTCCTGATGTTTTCTGCTGCCATCTTATCCTGTGATTTTTCCCGTTGTGATTTACTTGTTCCATCGGGGTTGAGGAAAAAGTGGAGTTTCATATCACGTTGTAACTACCCAGTACCTATTGTGACTACTTCTCAAAGATGGTTGTAATAAAGATCAGCATAAGATTGAAGCGTTACTTCAGTAGCTCAATTTTGTAGGGAATACTCGGATAACGTCGCCCTGACCATGATCGGGGCTTTCATTTCGGTATCGTGCGGCAAACGACAAGTGCCTCGCTCCTACTAACAACCGAAGGGGATGTTTCATCATGGCGAATAGATCCAACTAAGTTATTCTTCCGCCTGCCCAAAATACCTCCCATCCGACGGATCCACCTCGGCAAAGAGCAAGCCCCGCAGCTCTTCCTCCGCCGCGACGAGCTCCTCCAGCTCCTTGCCGAAATCCCCGGCCGCGAGGGCCTCCTGCTCCGGCGTGTCCGGCCGCAGGGGCTGTTCCAATGCCAACCGCAGCAGAGCGACGACGCCCTGCAACTCGTTCTTCAGCCTCTCCAGGGTCCTCAACCGGTCATGGTCACCATGGCTCCTGGAATTGTTCAAGCCCCGAGTGGCGGCCCGGATCTCCCGCTCCTCGTCGACAACATTCAACCAGCATGCACAACCCCCGCCTAGGATCTCCGTCCGCCAGCGCCAGACGCGCGGGTGGGCGTTCAGGATCACGGCGCGGGCGACGCCCAGCGTTGCGAAGAGCAGGGGCGGGTGCGCGGTCCCGAAGGGGTTGGTGAGGGTGCTGTAGATCAGGGGGATGATCTCCTGCAGGTACTTGGTGGATTCGATGCGCAGGGCGCTGATCGTCCGTTGGATCTCGGTGAGGAGCAGCGTGGAGAGCCTTGGGTGGGGGAAGGAGGTCAGCGCGGAGGAGGCGGCCGGGGAGGTGATCGGGTTCGTGGAGCTGATGTGGTGGAAGGAGGTGATGAGGTTGTCGCGGAGCGTTTTGGTCAGCGCCGCGGTGAATTCGGGTTTGCTGCTGCTTTTGCTGCTGCTGCCGGTGGCGTAGCTGGTTTCGAGCAGCGCGTGCAGGGCCGGGTAGGCGGTGCTCAGGAGGCGGAGGGAGTCGTCTTCCGGGGTGATGGTCGGGAGGGAGAGCAGGCACGGCCGGAGGGCGTCCTCGAAGACGGAGCTGAGGTTCGTGCGCCGTAGGATGTCCGATTGAGCGGAGCGGATGGGTTGCAGGAGTTCTGTGAGGAGGCTGCAGCCGCGGATCTTGGGGGCGAGGGTTTCGTCGTCGATGAGCGCGAGGATGGGCGGGATGAGTTGGGAGAATTGTCGTTCTAGTTGGGTGATTGATGTGGACTTTGCGTGGACAGTCTAGGGGTTAGTGATTTTGGTTTCTCTGGGTGTCGAATGCAGGTGATAGGGAGACAAACGTCATATTGAGCGAGTGCCCAGCTGAAGACTGTGGTCGAGTAAACGGCGAACGCCTTCCAGGGCTTCGCTTCGGGGTCAAGAGTGGTGAGGTCGAATCGCGCCAGGGGCACAGGGTGGAAGTTCTTGCGACCCTCTGCTGTGATGGCTGGGTTCCTGGTCTTGGTGAAGAGAGGCCGGATCTTCTCCTTCAGGGTCGTCTCAAGATGCGTCCACAGAGTTCCATCGGAGCGCGTGGTTGCACTGAAATCCTGAAGGATATCGATTGAGATCCGGTGCGTTTCCTCGGTGGACCATGGATCTGCTTCTGAAGTGAAGCTGGCAAGCGCAACGAGAATATTAGGGATGTTGGCCGCTTTGCTAATCGGGCGCACTTTATTCAGTCCGGAAATGACGGTGATAGCTTGCGCCAGCTTCTGCTTCTCTTCAGCAATAGCAGCAAGCTTGCGTTCTGGAGGCATGGTTAGCAGCGGATTCTGTCAAGCGAATGGGGCTGATCTTACGACTGGCCTCTTCGATTGTCTCCGCGAAGATGGGCGAAGGGAGAGCAGCGTTGCTTGCCCAGTCATAGATGTGATCTGCCGCCTCTACATCGGCTTCAAGCACCGTCTCCGAAGTCCATTTTTGCAGGACTGCTTGTGCCACCAGTAGGTTCTCACGAAGCTGAAGGGGATTTGTCAGCAAGAACTATTGTATGTGCTGAGCTGGGCACTTACGTGGGCAGGGTCCGATTCAACTTGAGACAAGCAATCCTGCCATAGATGACTTAACCCTCCCGATGTGGTATACCGGGCAGTGGCAGCCTCCGGGAGTTCAAGATCTCCTCGCGGAAGGGATTTGCGTGCTGCCGCGCGGAGTTCTTCCATCTATCCGTGCAGTTGGCAGGCGATCCAGCTCTCTTGTCTTAAAAGAAAATCACAGTGGGCCTTCTTTGTTGAACTTTTGTCCCTCGAAGATTAACAGGCGGGGAAAGTTTCAGGTGACACAGAAGTAGTTTGAGAAATTGAGGGGAAAGTTGGACTGCGATCCCATGGTTTGTATGACGGCAGTTTATGCTGCGAGCGGTCAGTTGGCGGATTTCGCCCAAGCCGTTACGCTGCAATTCCATAACTATAATTACTCGAGACCATAAAGAATCGTTCAGCTATGAGCTAACTTCTATTCTTAAATCCTGACTCTAATAGACTCCCAGCTCTTGTCTTCTATCAGCTAAGACTTTGAGGACTTCCTCCTGATCGGTTGACTCGGGATGGACTAGTTGCCATTCAACCACCATCTGCAATGCCTTGGCCAGCCATGGTCCCTTCTTACCACCCATTGTCTTCATGACCTGATCGCCATTGACAAGCGGTTTCAGATCGTATACATCTTGCAGGTTCTGTTCCCTGATGTACGCGATAAACCGGAAATACTCTTCGACCACTAATATACAACATAAGTCAGTTCTCGTTCGTGTTGTTCAAAGATAAAGGGCTTGAGATTCTCACCTAGGTCGTACTTGCGTCCGCTCATGACCTCCTGAAGTATAGCCTGAACAATGCACAGCCTCCAGTCCTTTTTCCAAGAACGAATGTGCAACCCAACGTGCCTGCGGACTTCCATTGCCGTTCCACTCACAGTCCCTTCCAAAATTGAGTTCTTCACCTGTATTATCAACTGCCAGCTTGCTGCTGCATCTCCAACAACAGATATTACTTTATTGTCGGCTCGCAAACTTTCTTTGGCAACCTCTGCAGCCCGAGGCGGTGGTGGTCGCCCCTTGCCTTTTGCCGGGCGGCTTGGAACCTTCGACCACGGAGCCATTGCTGAGAGCATCCAGGCGTAAAACTCCTCTTGCTTGTCGCGAATGAGAAAGTCTCGAACTTGTTCCACTGTCTCTCGAGGGTCGACGTCATTAGGCCGTATCAGCCTCTCTACTGTGTTGTAGGCGAAAGGCCAGGATGAAGTCTCGACAGTAGCATCATCCTGGAAATTAGCGAAGATAGTCGGATAGAGACCTAGGCGATCTATTATATGTAGTGCACCGCGAGGATCAGGTCCTAGGGTTGGTCAGCATAATACGTAGCGTGAGTTTGGAGGCACATTCGCTAACCATAAAGCATCTTTTCAAGCTCCTTCAAGACACGCTCACGGCTAATTTTAAGTTTGAGAGCCTCGCCTATAAGAGCGTTCTGCATCGCTGCCTCGGTTTCAGGGTGTATTATGTATCCCAGGCGGCTTGCGAAACGGATTAGTCGTAGCACGCGCAGTGGATCATCCTGGAATGTTTGATATGGCTCCAACGGGGTGCGGATGATTCGGTCCTGCATATCTTGGAGACCGCGTCTGGTCAAATCTTCGACCTTGGACTCATTGAGATTGTAGAAAAGTGCGTTGATGGTGGCATCTCGGCGCAACGCATCTTCCTCAGCTGTTCCGAACTCCATCTGAGGGTTGCGGCTGTCGGCAGTATATGTCTCTTTTCTCAAGTTGACCAAATCCACATCGAAGCCGAAGATATTCGTCGTCACTGTTTCCAGGTGCTTTGATTTCTCCGGATTTGCCTCGATCTTATGTAAACTGACAAGCTCTTTGCCTAGATCGCCGCTCGCATGATTCTTCCGGTATTTGTCCAAATTGCCAGGGATGTCCATGTATTCTTTCAGCAAGAGCCCAAACTGGTATCCAGTCATGTTGTTGATACCAACATCGATATCTTGGCTGTCGACTCCGAGCAACTTGTCGCGCACCCATCCTCCAGTGAATCGCAGGGCAGTGCCGGAGAGGTTCGCATCCTGAGAACCTTCTGCGCACCTTCGTTCATGTATATACTGTGCGACATCAAGTAGAAGGGTTTTGAGGGTATTCTCGAGTGGTGTCAGCTGGATTTCAGGGAGAGTATCGGTGGATTCGCCCATGGTGTTCTCGCGCGGGGCAGCCACAGACAGGCGCCGTCTTTTTTCCGGTCGGTAAGAAGGGCTGCGGGATTCGGGACGTCTCATGGACGAACTGGAGATAGCAGATCTGTGCTTGTGCGGATGATACCGTGTATATGAACGGAAGGTAGATTTTTGAGGACGAAGGCGTGTTAGAGGGGTAGAATTGGCAGCGCTATAGGTTCGTGAAGAAAGAATGACGGCGGGGCGGAATCGAGGGAACTTGACCAGAGGACGGGAGAGGTGAGTCGCACACATTGACATATGCCATGACAACCGTGACTCAGAGACGTTTTACAAGGGAAGTATGACAAAACATTGACCGTGTTTATCTTCCAAAGCGAGAAGTCCATTCCAAGGATCGAGCAAGACTACAGCGACTCGGGATAGTACAACCGGCAGATTCATGCGGGCTCCCTTCACCGCCTGCCTCTTCAGATCCATTCTCCATCGGTACGGTGAGGTCAGAGAGAGCCGGTTTGTTGTTATTGGCTTGTTGACTTCGAGATGATTGACAATCTATCCGTAATGTGTATCGATTAAATGAATCTCTGAGCCTAGTTTGAAATCCTGCCAAGTCGATAAGTGCCCGTGGCTGACAGGAGGTCTCACGTGCATGCCGGTTTACCTCTATCGCTCTCCCACGTTGCGGCCGCGGTGAAGTGGCTTCATTCATTCCAGCACCGTCTTCTTTTCTCTCCATCTCCCACTTTCTCCATTCCACATCTTCCAGGCTGGCGGCTGAGTCTGCTCCTCGCGCGCTTCTTGTTTGAACTTCTAGCCTCTCTAACCCCGTCTTCCCAGTCGATGGGCTCTAGATTTCTTTCAACCTCTTTTAGTGTCGCGTCGCAACTTACTCGGAGTCCATGACATCGCCCGGAGATGCTGCTCCGGTCAAGCCTCCGCCGTCCTTCTCGCCCGGCGTTCCGCGTGGCGCTTCCAAGACGAGGTATCCAAACCAGCGCCGCGATTCTTCTCCGTCTCTAGATGCAGATCTTGCTGAGTCCAGGGTCGCATCCCTAACGCCGCCTCTTTCCGCCACGACGTCAGAATTGCCAATCCGATCAGCATCACCGCGGACACCGTCCTTTCGATCGTCCACACCCCAATTGGCTCGGTCATCTCTCGGGTCTCCAGTAGACGGACGGTTTGAAGGCTCCGAGGAGATACGATCGCTGATTATACGCTCATTTTCCCCTGTCGTCGGAGTCTATGCATCAGCGGACACCGATGAGTTAGTACGGCAAAAGGGGTTTGCGGGCGGGTTCTGGCAGTTAATCCGGCCATTTGGCGAGACCATCCCAGGAAAGCTTGTCATTCGGGATAGTGTTGGAGCGAGTCGGAGCTGGGAGGATTATGGGGTGCGCTTTGTCGATCTTGGAAACAATAATCAAAGTCCCCCTGAGTCGAGCGGGGGGCGGAGCTCCCCTCTAGCACACGCGGAGGAGGTCCTGGAGAAGCAACTGGGCTCATTGGACGATCCGCTGGGCGGGTCTTTATACCCTAAGGACTTTCTCGGTCTCCCCAGCACATCACCTTTATACAAACTATACCTTCGACAGCTTTTATCCATAGCATCGGCGACACCCCACGAGACTTTCCGACATCCAGTGGCCTGTGTTATCGCCATCAGCTCGCGCAACACTGCTCCTCTGGAGACTCTCAGACGACTCTATGCAGACACCAACAATGGAGACAAACGGGTGCCTGACTGGATCCATCCTGAGTATCTCCGGTATTACGTCTTAGTGCATGATGAGGATCGCGACGACATCACAGATTCTACGAAGCTATACGATCAAATGAAACGCCATTTCGGGCTTCATTGTCACCTGCTGAGATTGCGCAGCAATCAATGTGTGGTTACAGATGATGACAGTGTTCAAGTACCTGAGTGTGAATGGCTTTCGCCATCGGAGCGATTGTATGGACGGACAGGTGAGACCGGCCGCTTGGACTGATTGTGCGTTAAGTGCTAATAATTGCCAGAACCCTTAGTAGACCTCGATACGGGTGGGCTTCCGCACGTCTTTGAGTCGGATGTGATGGCGATCAAGGCTTTCGTTCGGGAATTAGTCGCGCAATCAGTCGTACCGTACATGGAAAACCGAGTGGCGGTATGGAATGATCAAGTAGCCTCTCGCAGACGTGGTATCAGCGGAAGATTCATGTCCATGTCACGCCGCTGGGCAGGCTTCGGATCCGGCTCTCGATCCAGTCTGACCTCTGGTGGAGCAAGTGGCAATTATGATACTGCTCATGGCTACTACAAATCTGACGCGCCCGAGGCTGTCCTACGTAAGATGGCTGATTTTGCATTTATGCTTCGTGATTGGAAGCTTTCCGCATCGACGTACGAACTTTTGCGGTCCGATTACGCGAACGACAAGGCTTGGAAATATCACGCTGGTGCCTATGAGATGTCGGCTGTGAGCATGCTTTTGAGTCCATCTTCCATGGGTACCAAAGTCAAGATTGATGCTATTGATCAGATGCTTGAGACGGCCTCTTATTCGTACCTGACTCGATGTTCGGATGCGCCTAACACTCTACGATGTCTGACTTTAGCGATGGAGTTGCTTAAATCACGCGGCGGCTCGGCGGTAGAGATCGCGGCTAAATGGGCCATGCGGGTCATGGACCAGGGTCTCGCCGGCTCTATCGGTCAGGGTCTGTTTAGTGAACGGATCTCAGCCTGTTATGCTGCTCGTAATGCCGTGCCCGGCATGAAATGGGGGTCTCGTCGTCGCAAGGCCGGAATGTGGAGCGTTTTCGCTGCAGATCTGTGGCTTCGACTAGGAAAGCCGTCCCTAGCCTCGGCAGCCTTGGAGGAGGCGGAGCGTCTGTATGCGGACGTTCTGCAGGGTGACGGGGCATTTTCGATGCCGGAGATGCAAACTTTCATTGGCAACCTCAGACATGCTGTGAAGGTTGAGTATCTCGAGGCTCGAGGCCTAGATACTAGGGACGAGACAGCCACCGCAGCAGCTCTGGGAACTGAAGAGACGAGCGAGCAGCTGGATCGACGCAAGAATCGGAAGTCCTTGGTTGTGAATCCTCTGGACTCCGGACTTAGCCCGACACAGGGTATGAGGGATAATGACAATGCAGCCGATGATGACTTTGAACGAGCTTAGGGACGGAATGAAAAGGCCGGATAGGCGCATGGAAGGTTATACATCATTATAGACACTCGTCGAATCTAATGCTTCGTATATACGTAACACCTGCGTTGTAGTTGCGCTCCTCTTTCACGTTGCCAGTCACTGAGCCATCAACTCATGTATGCCCGGCGTGCAGTAACCAGGGCCTGCCGTCCGATGACGTCCACGGTCCCTTTCAGGAATGAGTTATCACGTGATTTGATCTTATCGATAAGATCACCACCCGGACAACCAACGGGCTGGGCCCATTTATTGACATCAGATCCCATCCCGAAGGACAAAGGCCAGAGCAGCCGTCAAGCAGGCAGAGCCCTCACAGCACTGTTTACTGCTGATGATTTACATCACACTTTCTCTCTCACAAATATCTAATCTTAATCCCACTACCTAATCCTACCATATCCAGACTACAAAAACTCAACATGAACGACCTCCTTAACTACGTCCTCTCGCAGGATCAATTCAGAAAGTGGGTATTTCGTCCACTCTACAAGCTAGCCCCTTGTACCCTCGACCTCACTCAATCCCACACTTCACAAAGTGCCATTCAACTAACTGCAAACCCGTCTGCTACAGAAACCGCCTCCCATCCCTGTACTCCGACTTCCCCATCCACCGCAAGATCAACCCCGAGGGGTACAACACGAACATCACAGCATGGCAACACGCCCTGGCCAACGCCGCAAAACACGGCTACATCCACTCGACCCCCGCATCCTCGTCCTCCGGTACGAAGCCAAAGGCCAATCATCTGATCCTACGGGCGGACGAGACTCTTCTCCGGGATCTGGAGATCCCGGAGTGCGGGCGGCCTGTGGCGCTAGGAGCGGTTCTTGTGAGCCTCTCTTTTTCCCACCACCAAGCCAAACGGAAATAAGGTATAACTCTTTTGGGAGGGAGTCTGGCTAACACGAATATGGGCTGGGGTTGGTTTAGGATGAAGCGATCCGGAATCGCACGATGGTGCCGTTGCAGATGTACAAGAATAGTGGGGTGAGCTTGCAAAAACCGGGGTGGGGGATTGATACGTCGGCGTTGAGTCCCTGGGTGGTGATGAGTTGGGGGATGAAGCAGTTGAAGGGGGTGGTTTTGGGGTCCGAGGAGGCGACGCCCCGTCTGCAGGCGCAGGAGTTGGTGCTGGTGGAGAATCTGAAGGTATGTTATCACACGGAAGCCGCGATGGAGTTGGATTGGTTGAAAGGCTGATGTTTGCTGTGGCTGTGGCTGTGAAACAGGAAGCTGCTGAGAGGGTGGTTAAGAAAGCTACGGCGCAGAAGCCGTCGAAGACGGATCTGGTTTATTCTAAGGAGAGGTTTGTGGAGGAGTTCGCTTCCATTCTGGATGAGGGGAGCCAGTTGTCCAATGCGGACCTGGATGTGCTTTTGCTGTATCTGTCCCGCGATAGTGGGGCCATCGCGTATGATGGAAAGGTTTGTTTCTTGCATTTTTTGTCTATGATCGAGGTGTTGATGGCTAATTATGGAGTAGACTATCAGATTTAGACCTACCAACGACTCGCCGAGGGAGATCACGGAGCAAGATACCGCCGTGGCCTCGATCAAATCGCTCATGGCTACAATGGCCACCCAGGTCGAGAGTCTTGAGAAGAAGATCGACGAGCTGAATATGACTGCGAAGACGGCGCTGCAAAACAAGAACCGCGTCTCTGCGCTTTCAGCTGTACGCTCGAAGAAACTTGCCGAGCACAATCTCAAGCAGAGATTTGATACCCTGATGCAGCTCGAGGAGGTTTATTCGAAGATAGAACAGGCTACGGATCAGGTCGAGTTCGTTAAGGTGATGGAGTCGAGCGCTGGAGCGCTGCGTGGCTTGCATGCACAAATCGGAGGTGCGGCTAGGGTGGAGGATGTTGTGGAGGAGTTGCGTGATGAGATGACGAAGGTGGATGAGGTCGGAAATATCCTAAATGAGGCCGGTCCGCAGATCGACGAGATGGAGATCGACGAGGAGCTTGAGGAGTTGGAGAACAAGGAGCGGGAGGCGAGAGAGGAGAAGGAAGCAGAAGAGATCCGCAACAAACTTGCCGAACTCGACAACCTCGAACAGCGTGCCAAAGAAGCCGCGCGCAGTGCAGCAGCAGAGAAGGACCTCGATTCTGAGTTAGAGGAGAGGTTGTCCCGCATGTCGGTCGAAGAAAACCCAAGCGCCACGGCCCAGTGACCAGGGAGCATAGTCTTTAACCGTCGAGGATGATATATACAGAGCATAATGTTTGGCGACCAGTATCACGGAGCATTAGTGATGCATTTCAGTCAATCCGCCATTGAACGATTCTGGTGGCAGTGGAGTCTCAGGTGCCACAGCACCTGACATACTGGCATCTACAGGCACACTATCGGAGGGATCTGTGGTCTCTGCTGGGAATGAGGAATCTGTCAGCTCTGAAGCAGGTGTGTTCTGCATTGTACTCGACGCAGCGGATTCTTGTGGTGTTGTCGTACGCGCCGCCGCGCGACTCTTTTGCCGAGCGTTGGCAATGAGTTTCTTAAAGTCGTCTTCATGGCTTGTCGACCAAGCAGCTTTATCGAAATCCTTGCGCATGATCGATCCAGGAGCCTCGGATGATGAAGAAGAAGATTGGTTGCCTTGAGTTCGTTCCCAGATGTCGAGTTCACGCAACAAGATTCCATGAGCTTTGGGCGACTTTGAGTCGCAGTTAGCGTTCCACAGATTCACCCATTCGGTATGGCGTCTTTGCAGCAGTGGCCGTGGGCCTGTATTGGGGATGCCTAGATCTTTGAGCTTTTTCCGAAGCATGCTCTCCTTGTATAGAGAATAATTAATGGTTGGAAGTCTCTCAAGTGGTTTGTTCTTGGGAGTCCTGTATGGAACTGGCGCAGACATCGGCATGTGTAGAGAGCTAAAAGAGTCAGAATCGTTTCTGACAGGCGTAGGCTTGAGAACATCCTTACCCAAAGGAAGTCTTGGGGGAAGCTTTCGGCGGCGCAGGCTCTCCAGTGCATTTATCAAGATGTGAGAACACGGCTTCGTTCTTCATCCTCCGCTGACATACCGGACAGGCGACAAGTCCATCCGCTGGAAGCCTTTAGCACATTGCACTGGACAGCTCTTAGGACGTGGGATAACGTACCTGGAACGAACTCCTCATCCTGACTATCGTCGATCACCTCAATCACTTCTGTGGGAGCTTGCTGTGCAGGACCTCCTCTCGCCTGCGACCGCGTCCTCACCCCCTCCACTGACCTCCCCGCAGCAATATCCGCCTCCGTAGAAGCAATCGCGGCACGATCTCCGAGCTCCCCAGACACATCTACCTTCCGCTTCTTCGATGCCGGCCGCTCTAGATCCCCCTCACCTGTTTGCGCCGCCGCGGTTGCCGCCTGAGTCGCCAGCTGCAAGACGCTCGGTCTCGCATTCTGAAACGTCTCAACAAGCTCCTGCACCGCCCAATTCTGCCGCAGCTTCAGCTCCTGATCCGAACTGCGACACGCGGGACACTTCCCCTCCGTACTGAGACAGCGGCGTATGCATAATGAGCAGAATGTGTGGCTGCACGAGGTGATGACGGGGTTCTCGAAGAAATCCTTGCATACTTGACATCGGAGGGCGGACTCGAGCGGCGCGAGAAGGGACAGCGGCGTGGCCAGCCAGTCCGTCGAGTCGGGGAGGTCAAAGGTCTGGTGGTCCATTGGGTAGGTAGATTATCCTAGCGGCGGTGGACTATCGCGAAAGCATTGAGGTCTTGAATTGGTTTAGTGGGTGCTTCGGAGGCTCTGAAATTCGGTCCAAGTATGATAGAGTGGGTCAAAGCAACTCAAGGCTGAGCGAGACCAGTGCAGGTGAGGGTTGATGTGAGGTACAAATCCGAGGGCGGATTGAATTGGAGACTCGTGGAGCTCTTCTTTGTAGGAAAGTTCACTACTAAGGTAACTTATTGATGGACTGAGGGATGGACTTCGGCGGCGGCGGCGGGTGGCGCCAAGACTGCCGCGGAAAAGAAAGCTGACTGATACGCGTAAAGTGGTTTGGTGGAGCACGCGTCCGTCGGCCGATCTCCGTCTGCTCTACTCCGTACTACTTTTTGTTGACTTCAGGCAAAAGTGACAAAGCAAGATATTGCCAAACGCGATATTCTGACATCATGGCGATCGCGGACTATAAGACATACCTGGCGGAGAATGTTCTCAATGAGCAGCGCACGGTGAGTTCAACCTGAAAGGAGTGTGTGTTTTGGTTGGGGACTGGGATTCTGATTCGATTCATGTGAATGCTTAGGTCACTTATCGCTCGCTGGGTCGAGCTCTCCGTGTGCATAGCACGTTAGCAAAGCAGTAAGTTCTGCGGGCTGTCCCAATACCATGGAAGCCGGCATGCTAACGGTGATTGATTGCAAGAATGCTGTACGACTTTCACCACAATGAGAACAACAAAAAGCCAAACAGCGTCAATGCGACGTACATCCTTACGGGAGTTCAGAAGGCACCCGAGCCAGGGACCTCCGCGAACGGTTTCCAGTCCAGCGCCGATACGGACGATATTCCCCCGAGCAGCCCCTACATGAGCAGCTCTATGCCCAACCAGGATGGCGATGCAGACGAGGTCGCGGTTTCCTCGGTATTGCTTGTGCGCGAGGAAGATCTGAAGGGTGAGTCTGTCGCAGACCTGCGGGACGCACATGACTTGGCGTGGATTCTTACAAGCTGACAATGCGGCTAGATGCGAAAGCAACCTTCCAGTCTATCGCCTCGATATACGTCTACAGCCTACAACCTACTGTGCTGCAGGATCTCAATGTCTTGACGGACGTGGCCCGGGAGACACTGGCCAACCATGCGCAGGAAGACCCGCTGGAGCACGGGTCATCCTGGGGCATGATTCAGAATAGGAATGTCAAGGTTTGTGTCTGTCTTGATTGGTCATTCTCGGCGGTTGCGATTCTAATGCGCTATATGTGGGGTTGTAGAGGAGAACGGGCATTCGACCACCGGTACCTGCACCTGCACCTGCACCCGCCAAATCGACTGCACCAGCGAAGAAGCCCACGGCAAATGAAGCGCCAAAGCCGCCCACGACGGAAACCAAGCAAGAGGAACCCAAGTCTCAGCAGTCGCTGAAGAGGGAAGATTCCGTCTCATCGACTAGATCGATGGAGAAGACTGCGCCGGTCAAGAAGGAGAAGAGTAGCATATTCAGCTCGTTTGCCAAGGCCAAGGCGAAGCCCAAGAAGGTGGAAGAGGCAACTCCCGCTTCCTCTGGCGTTGATACGGTTAGTTCACTTCCGGTTCCAGCTGCGGTTGCGAATGCGGGCTGACAGACATATTAGGCGGAACCTAGCGCCTCTGAGGATGGTAAGTGTACGAGAAGCTTTCAGAAAGTGACGGTGACTGATATTGGGCAGTTGTTCTGGACGATGCATCTGAAGACGAGCCTGACGAACTTTTCCCTGACTCGAGCAAGTCTGCTTCTACCAGCACGCGGGAGACTCGGAAAGAGCGGGAGGAGAGGCTTCGGAAGATGATGGAGGATGACGGTATGTTCCTCAACTCCGTCTCATTGGCAGCTATTGACTTGTGCAGATGAGGAAGAGGATGAAGAAATGCCTGATGCCGCGCCGTCGCCTGAAGAGGAGTCCAATGTCATCGACCAACCACCTCCTAAACCGGCCGAACCCAAGGAAGAGGTGATTATCCGTGCAGGCCGTCGACGGGGAAGGCGTCAGGTGATGAAGAAGAAGACGGTCAAGGATGAGGAGGGCTACTTAGGTGAGATCTTCTTCGGTGCACTTTTTTTTTTCGGAAGTTATTCACTGACTATTTGGTCCAGTCACCGTCGAAGAGCCGAGCTGGGAGTCATTTTCAGAGGATGAGCCAGCACCGCCGCCCAAGAAGAAGCCGGCCGTGAGTGCGCCGAAGGGGAAAGCCGGGCCTAAAGCTGGTCAGGGCAGCATCATGTCATTCTTTGCAAAGAAATAGCGAGCCAGTAATTGAGGCGAGGGTGGAGGCACAATACAAGAGCGGCGCTGGGTGCACACTGCACTGTACAACGTAGAGATCTCTATCAGACAACTACGGAGTAGAATGTCGAGTCACAGGTCATACGATAGATGCAGAAGGCGCAAGTAACAACGCAATGCGACGCGACCAAGTGACGGCCTCGGCGCCGATCCCTGTTGATCTTCTCCGCATTTCTGGCCCGCATTCCAACTTCCTTCCCCTTGTCACCTCCGTCACGCCCACCAGTCCACTTTCCGATCATGTCTCCTTCTCTTCCCTTCTTTTTGCTTTTGTCTGTGTGGGATCTTCCTTTATTTCATACTGTGTCGCACTCTGTCGACTTCTCGGAATACCTAGGCTCGTCATGACACGCTCTGCGATACTGATCGTGGTTCTAGCAGCCAGTATAGGCGCTACAGGCGCTACAGTTCGCGATGAGCAGGCGATTCTGCGGCGTTCCTGTTCTGACTACCTATCCTATTCCTCTGTCGGACAGTAAGTTGCGACTTCTAATCTTCCAACTGCAAAGGTCCCAACTAATCCCCCGCAGTGCCCCGTACAGCGGCGGTGCCTTGAATCTGCCGTTCCAGCGCCCTTCTGTCGAATGTCGGACCTTCTCGTCACCTGGGGTAGAGACTGTCATTGAGGATGTGACGTCGCGGATGGTAGACAAAGACCTCGCGCAGCTGTTCCGGAATGCCTTTCCCAATACGCTAGACACGACCATCCGCTGGCACGTCAACGGGACCCAGACACCGACATCAACAGATTCCCCAAAGCGGAAGCGAGCCAACAACGCACCTCAATGGCAAGGGCTGCAGTCCTTCATCGTCACTGGCGACATCAACGCCGAATGGCTGCGCGACTCGACCAACCAGCTCTCCGGCTACCAGGCTCTGGCCAAGAAGGACCGGGCCCTCTACAACCTCATCCTGGGCGCCATCAACACCCAGGTTGAGTACGTCATCCAGTCCCCCTACTGCAATGCCTTCCAGCCGCCGTCCGCAAGCGGCATTTCACCGGCCAGCAGCAGCCAGCAGGACACCGTCACGCCACCGTACAACTCCTCCGTGGTCTTCGAGTGCAAGTACGAGCTCGACTCGCTGGCCAACTTCCTCGCGCTGGGCACCCAGTTCCACGAGCACACCAACTCAACCGAGTTCTTGACGCCAAGATGGTATCAAGCCCTCGACACCGTGCTGCGGGTCATCGACGCCCAGTCCCAGTCCACCTTCAACGCCGCCCAGCAGTACGTGACGAACGAGTACACCTTCCAGCGTCAGACGACCCTGGGCACCGAGACCCTCAATCTCGCGGGGATCGGCAACCCGCTCAACGGCGGCACGGGGCTCATCCGCAGCGCCTTCCGGCCCAGCGACGACGCCACCATCCTGGGCTTCTTCATCCCCCCGAACGCCATGATGGCCGTGCAGCTGCAGAAAACCGCTGCGGTGCTGCGTCGCCGCGCCGCGGCCGACAGCGGGAACGACAACGCAAACCACATCGTCGCCGTCGCCGATGACCTGCAGTCCCGCGGGGAGAAGCTCGCGCAGGCAGTCCAGGAGCACGGGATCGTCCATCACCCGGTGTACGGCGACGTCTACGCCTTCGAGGTGGACGGGTACGGCTCGCGCATCCTGATGGACGACGCGAACGTCCCGTCGCTGCTGTCGCTGCCGCTCCTGGGCTTCGTCGACCAGCAGGATCCGGTCTACCAGAACACGCGCAAGATGATTCTAAGTCCTGCGGGAAACCCGTATTATCTGACCGGCACGGATTTCCATGGTATCGGCGGTCCACATAGTATGCTTCCCTTTGTCTCAGACTGTATACCCACAGAGAACGAGGAACTAATTTGTGTTTGTTTCGTGTAGTCGGTCTGCAGAATGCATGGCCCATGTCCCTGCTCGTCCAAGCGATGACAACAGACAACACAACCGAGATCACCGAGTGCGTGAACCTGGTCCGCAACTCGAGTCTGCTGGGCTTGGTCCACGAGTCGATCAACGTGAACAACATCTCCACTTACACGCGGCCGTGGTTCGCGTGGGCGAACTCGGTCTTCGCGCAGACGATCCTCAAGCTCGCCGCGGAGAAACCCGCTTTGGTCTTTGGGGAGGAAGCCCAGCCGTATGTGATTGAGTAGAGAGCTTGGAGCCTGGACTCGGAGACATCTGACGGACGCCCGCTGGTATTGCGTTTGGGTTGAGGCTTTCATGAGCGTGTACATACATCTAAACCAATAGCATAACGAGCACTCAGCCAACATGTCGCGAGGCTAAATTCTGCTTGCTGAAAAGCTCATATGACGTTGCTCCTCCTTCTTAGAAGGGAAACAAAGTGCTCATAAGTCTACATTAAGCTCATCATCTTGTAAGTTAATACATACATAATCTTGAAAAGAAGTCTGTCTACACCAAGACTCTCCTCAACCCCTCCGTACCGCCCAACACCCTCCGCCCAGTAACCGGACATCTCCCCCTCCCACTCTCCCACTTCCCCCGCCGACTACCCTTCGCTTTATACTTCCCCTCCTCACCCTCCCCATCTCCAGCTTCACCCCCCGCCTGCTTAGCCTGTTGCGCCTCCAGCGCCAAATCCTCCTCCTCCCACGGCGCACCGGCCGCGGCCTCCCCGTCCATAAAATCAATCTGCCGCTGATGCTCCCCGTTCAACCAGTGGAACACACACACATAGCAGAAGACATAACCCGTCTGACAGGCCGTCGGGTTAGTCAGCGTGTTCAAACAGACGGGGCACGCCTGAGCGGTCTCGGAGTCCGCGGCGGGCAGTGGAACGGTGAAGATGGGGAGGTACGAGGATGCGGAGATGGGGATGCGACGGTCCTGGGGGTCTTGCTGCTGTGGTTGCGTGTCGCTGGTCGGGGACTTGAGGGCTGATTTCAGCTGCGGGGAAGATGCGGATGATTTCTCGTCGGCGTTCTTCGGATCTTTCGTGGTGGTGGTGGTGGTGGTGGATCTCCGTTGCGAGGGCGGGGTCATCCCGTTAGCCACCGGGGCGGGAAGATCCAGCACTTCTGTGGCTTTGCGGGCGAGCTGCCGCGAGAAGTCGCTGGCGTGGTACCATTCCAGGAACTTGAGGGCGAAGATCGAGGCCGGAAGGAAGTAGCGGAGCGAGGTGAGGAGTTGGGCGTGCAGGTTCTGCGGGCTCAGAAGGCCTAGGAGGCTGGAGCCGGGGCGGGAGCGGGAGCGAGAGGGAGTGGCGGGCGTTGGGGGAGGGTCGAGGACCGCGGCGATGGCGCGGTGGTCGGCGGAGCTGAGGCGGCGGATGCGGGTGCCGATCAGCCACAGGAACGGGGAGGAGTACTTGGTGTTGTCGAAGAGGTAGGCGAGGTTGAAGGCGAGGATGGTCAGGTAGTAGCCCGCGTTGAGGGAGGGGTAGATGTTCCGCAGGAACCATTTGTAGAAGTGGAAGAGCCGCTGGCGCAGGGTCGGCCGCGGCGGGAGCTCGTCGCCCGGGTTGTAGCGCGGCCCGCCGCTCATGATCAGCGAGGCGTGCGGCGCCGCGTGGATGTCGTACCCTTCGTCGAGTTTGCGCTTGAGGTACGGGATGCCCACCATGATGAGCAGGTTCTTCCACACATCCCGCGTGCGGAGTTTGAGGGCGTCGCGCACGGGGCCCGGAGCGCCGATCTGGGCGCGCGGGATCTCGCCATTCTTCGTGAGCAGGACCCGTTCGCGCTTCAGCGAGTAGAAGTTCTCCGTGAAGGAGCCGCCGAAGGTGCGGAGGTAGTATCGTTCGACGAGGAGGGAGAGAAGGGCGTAGATCTCATCGTAGGAGTTGAGGATGCGGAGGAGGTATCGCGGGTGGCGGTGGGTCGCGACTGCGAGGATGTAGCGGATGGATGGGGGGAGGAGATCGGAGAGCTGTTGTTCGGCGAGGAGCTCTACAATGCAACGGATTAGTTGGGGGTGGGTTGTGAGATAAGAGGTGGCTTGGGCTGGACTTACCGAAGAGAGACGGCTTCAACTCGTCGAATTCCTGCTGCAGACTCGGTAAGTACTCCATACTGTTGTGGCAGTGTCAGTCATCATCCCCTGAAGGGCGACCGGGGTGAATTAGAGGTAGAGTTGTTGGGGAAAGAGGGTAGAAGGATTGAGGAGGGAGATTGACTCAATGGTGGTCGAGACAAGATGCGGAGGAGAAGCGCCGGGGCTGAGCCGAGGCTTATCGGCCGGCCGCCTTCCACTCCGCTTCGCCCTTGCTGCTGATGATCCGGCAGATCAACGGCCTTTGAATGTTAACACTCTTATCCGCCAAATTCTTCGTTCCATGAAAGCCATGATGATCCTGAAACCTGATCCTGTCAACCTTCTCCGGGCACGTCTAGTTAAATATAGCCGATTCGAGGGTCCTCCCTGAGAACTGCCTGAAAGTTCTATTCCCAACGTAAGCTCCGTTGAAACTCCTTCATGAGTGTCACGGATCTTTGCGAAACCACCATCATTGATGAAATCCGGCATATCACGTCCATCTTGATCACGAATAAGTCAATTGGGCCCAGCAAAGATACTTGATTCTTTTCAACTCAACATCACGGCTATTGGCTGACATGGAGGTTCTGCATTGCCAAACATGCGAACGTGCAAAAGAAGTTCATGAGGATTCTTGCCCTAGATAGACCAGACATCTTCACGCCAGGAGGACTACATGACCGAGAACAAGACAAAAGCTTTCTGGTACATGAATTGAGTTGCTTCTCCTATTATACATGGTCCGACGTCTGGCTGAGATGTTGGAAATAAGGCCTGGATCACAGCCACAGGTCACCGTGATGTGGCTGCAGTAGCGACGGCGGCTAAGACAACTTTCCCAGCCGAAGTTCTGGAAGAACGTTCAAAGAGCACATGATGCTATCTTGGTTAAACAAGCTGAGCAAGCCAGGCATTCTCCATCACCACACTGACAGACACAGATTCGACACGCCCGAAAATCCGAGCAAGAAGTCTTACTATACTTCCGCTCCACTGCCCCATGCAAACCACACAGCAAGCGGCACACAGCCCATTCCTCTCACCCTTCGATGTCGTTTTTCGCATGCTCATTCTCTCCTTTCGACTCCATGGCAGCCGCCTGGATAGCCTCATCCCGGATCTGCATCAACTGTTCCAACTGTCTCCCCTCCGCGACCGGCTCCAGGGCTTCTACCGCGACTTCGGTACACCTTACGACCAGCCGCGCGACCTCCCCCTGCGCAGCAGAAACCGGAAGTCCCTCGCGCGCCATCATGGGAACCCACATCAGCACGCACTGTACCGCGCGACGCGGATCCCCCAGCTGCGCGTGCAAGCGGAACAGCATCCCGTAGTCCTCCGCGCTCCGCGGCGATCCCTGCAGCGGGATCCTGCGCCACAGCTTCCAGAAGGTCTCGTAGTCGCCGTTCTGGAACAGCATGGTCATGAGGCTTCGCGCGTCGTCGGGGTGGTAGGGGAGGTGGAGCGCGGTAATCATTCGTGAGATTCGGGTGGCTGCATCGTCGTCCTCTTGATCGCTGGCGGGTGTGCTGGGTGCGAAAAAATCATCATCAAGCGTAGCAGTATCGACCGTGGTTTTAGGCTGCGGGGGTGAAAAGATAGCGGCCTGGTAGAGCATGGCGAACGTTCCCATAACGAGGACCGGCGTCCCCTGGAGCGACAGGTACTCTAGCACACGCAGAGCCAGCTCTTTGTCCGCGTCCGGTACCTGGTCGGGGAACTCGGCATCGTCGGGGGCACGGGGGGTCAAGAGTGTGGAGACGACGGAATAACCCAAATGATCGGAGACGGCGCCTCCCGCTGCGGTGTGTTCTCCAAATGCTTCGTAGAGAGTCTGCTTGCTTGGCCCTGAGGGAAGCTTGTGGCGGTGGTCGGCGATGATAGCGTCGAGCTGGTTTGTTGTTGGTGGGGGAGATCTGCGCGGGTGTCGAGCAGGTCTAGAACTCGGCGCTGGGAAAGTATAACAGTGGATTTGGAGTAAACACGGAGTTTGATAGCGCGGTACTGTTGCGTTCTTAGATGAGGGTGATTTACATCGAACTCCTGATCTCAGCCAGGGCCTTCCAAGAAGGAGCCCGCTCATTTCTCTTGGTAGACGACTGCTGAGGATAGAAGACACGGTCCCATCACACAACTACTACTCAAAAGGCTGGGCTAACCGCCGTCATCTCCTCATCGGATGCGGGGAAGCGCAATGCGACTAAGCCTGAATGGGCTGAGCGCCCCACAGAAGCCCAGGAACCATGCAAGTGACAGCCGCCCCTACCGCCTAGTACACCGCCTGCAGCGGCAGAACGCTCGCGACCTCGCTACGGAATCCGTGATTTCTGGGATGAACAGGCCCAGAAAAAAGGTGGGGCGAAGTGGTAGGTTTTGGCGGTGGCAGAAAATATCCTCCCAAACTGGAATAGCTCCATCTTCGCCGGCGGGACTACAGCTACAGTACACTGCGCTTTGAAGATAGGCACAGCCAGACCAACTCTATCATACCACTAGCATACCCCCTCATCAATACTCGTAGACGACGACAGCACTCTCCTCAGTCACTACAAGCTACATCATCTCTCAGTCCTGGTCGCCAAAACCTTGAAGAATCGTTCATGAACATTGGGATATCGATAAGCCAACCAATCAAGCCAAGAAATGCTCCCTGTACAACAAATACACCCGCAACACACTCATATAGACCAACCAAACACGCAACACCAGCCTCAGAAAATCTTCCCCAGAACCCGCTTCGTATCCGCCCCCAGATCCTTGAAATCATCCGCACTCTTATCCCGTCCCAACTTGACCTCATTCTGCCTGAACACCCGCCGAACCTTGACATTGGCATCCTTCTTCTCCTTGCCTGCCGCAGCAGCAGCAGCAGCCCCCTCAACAGTTCCCTGGTCCTTCTCCAACCTCCGCCTCTCCTTCTCCTCATTCTTCCTCCGCATCCCATCCAACACCTTTCCGCGCTCCACCCCCTCCAAGAACACCTTATCCTCCTTCCGGGCCTTCGAATCCTCCGCCCGCTGCCGCGCCTCGCGCTCCGACCGCTCGCGCGAGATCTGCTCCTGGAGATCACTCCACTTGAAGCCCCGCAGGTACTTGAGGTTGAGGATGTCGTCGTGGTAGAACCCGCCCTTCCGGCCCCCGATAATGTTGCCATTCAGCGCCTCGGCGCAGAGCTTGGCCGTCTTCTTGCTGGCGAACTCCAGCCACCCGTCCGCGTAGGTCTTGCGCTTGTTCGTGGTGCGCCGCTTCTTCGTCTCGGGCGTCAGGAAGACGCGCGTGATCGGGCCGAAGCCGCGGGCTTCGATGAGGTTTTTGAGGGCGAATCTTCAACCAAAACAGTTAGCGGGGCGGGGGGTGTGTACACGATATTGGGGGTTTGTAGAACGGGGGGAATTAGGCCATACGGTTTGAGATGCGGCGGAAGCGAGCTGAGATAGACGACGCCGGTCTTGTTCTTCTTGTCCTTCTTGAGGACCGGGGATTTCTTCTGGGATGACGATGCAGTAGTAGCGGCGTCTTCGGGTGCGGCGGCGGCATCCTCTCCTGCGAGGTCTTCTTCGTCTTCATCTTCGTCCCCGGAGGCGTCCGTAGCAGCGCGAGTCGTGGGTTTCTTGGCCTTGGCCTTGGCCTTGCCCTTGCCCTTGGGTTTTTCATCCTCACTGTCCGAAGCCGCATCGAGATCGGAGTTGTCCGAGTCCAGCCCGTGCAGGTTGTGGGTGTCGTTCACGCGGCGCCGTTTGGCGGAGCGCAGCGCGCCTTTGCTCTGTGCTTCTTCGTCGGCGGCCGAGTCGTAGCCCTGGTCTTGTTCGTCGTCATCGCTGACGGCGAGATCGAAGGGGTCGTTGCGTTTGCGCGAGGTCATTTTGGCTTTGTTTGTGGGCGTGTTGGCTGCGCAATCTACCGAAAAGCGAAAGTGCTTTCGATGGAGGGCATTTAGAGTTGCATGGAACTTTTTTTTGCCGGGCGGCCGGCCGTTGCTTGGTCTGTGCACCGCCCGGTCGGGTGGGCCAATCGGGGAGGAGAAGTCGCGGACGACGGACTCTCCTCTTCTTCTTCTTGCAGCGGAAGATGGTAGATCATTCTATGTACAGTTCTACTTTGCACTTTTACATTAACATTTCAGATCTCTAAGAGCGGTTCGCAGGATGTATTTCAGATGCATACAATCAATCCAGAAACCAAACAATCTCTAGCATCAAACATGTAATGTATATGCTCTATGTACAAGACTCTGTACTCCGTCACCTCGGATGTCTCGGCGAAGGATGGGTATGAACAAATGGTATAGACACACAACTCAACTCTCGGTCCCCCCCCCCCTAACGCCCAAATCTTGTGGAAGATCTAGAAAAGAAACAACAGAATAAACAGATACATATGTTCGCTATATACCGAGGGACCACTTCAACCGTTCATAGACGAAGAACCCGGTGGCCGTCATGGGGACAATCTTCATATATCCAATCGTCAGACCAACCCAGAAGCCTCGGAAGCCTCGCTCCAGCATAATGGTGCGGGCCGTCTCCACGATCCCCAACCGATGGCCGTCTCCGACGACGCCTCCGACCTGCATCCGGCGCCGAATGACCTCCAGCGGGTACGAGGACGTCTGGGATACCAGCCCCGCCAGAGCACCGGAGGTAAGTTCCGCGGCGGCGGTCAGCTGTAGTCGTCGAGAGCCCTTCTGTGATTGGGCGGTCGATTCGGATTGGGGGATGGTGGTGTAGGGGGCGAGGGAGGGGGAGCGCAGCCAGTCGCCGACGGTGTCGTGAGTCAGGAAGGACATGCCAGCGTAAGGAAGCATGCCCAGAAGCGTCGGGGCGAAGCCACGGTAGAAGTTCGCCAGTCCCGAGTGCGGAACGGCTTTGGTTACGGCGGCAGAGACGGTCTCGGCCGTCGCCGTGATGGGGGCTTGCGTCGCAGATACCCCGCTGGACGTCGAGGGGGGCGTCACCCGTTCGTGGTAGATCTGGCGGAAGATGTCGGTGAACGAAGAGCGAGCGGTTCGTTTCGTCTCGAACGCTAATCGCACTCGGATCAACTCTAGCGGGTATGTGAAGAAGACCGACGTGATGCCCGCCATACTCCCGGAGACGAGTCTGCGCAGCGGCGTTTCCTTGTCGGGAGACGGGATCATCACCGCCCGGTACTGCTCGTAGGCAAGGAATTTAATCGCAGCGTAAGGGAAGATACGGAGGAGGGTCGCAGAGTGTCCCTTGAAGAGGCCTTGGAGGCCTTCGCGGCGTTTGATGTCTCGAATGGCCGCGACGAGGCCAAACCAACTGCCCGTGTATTTTGCAAATTGCGGATTCGAGGCCTGAAAAAGAATCTTGACCCGATCGAGGGGCGCGACAACGGTTTTGGCCTACGATGTTTTCCGCTGTCAGTCCATGCATCTACCGCCAGCTGCAACTTTTGAAATCATGAGGGGGGGGAAGGGGAAGAACCTACCGCACACCCCGCCAGACCTCCCGCAACACCGCTGCGTACGATATAGTCTACGCTGCGCTTGTTCACCTCTTTCGTGGCCCCGCGGCCGTTCTGTGCTTGGTGGGGGGAAGACGCATCGTCCACCGCGGTCGCCTGTGTCGTGCCCACGGCTAACCTCTCTTTTGCGTCACTGGTTGCTGGACCTCGGGCCGGCCTTGACTGAGCGACTTGCTCCATTGAAAACGGCTGTGTGCAGGGCTGAAAGGACTATTTGACTGGAAGGAGAGTAATTCGAATTCTGATGATAGACCGGTCAGCGGCGGCGCATAATCTGATACCGTCACCGGGTTCGACGCAGTCCTGGCGCGAGGTCGAATCTGAGGTTGTCGAGCAGGTCACGGGCTAACGGATAATGGCGGCCATGGATATGGTCGTCAAAGGTGATGTAGGAGGGAGGGAGAAGTTGGCGCGGAAGAATGTGAGAGAATGTGCGGGGAGGGGAATGTAGAGGACAAGAAAGGCCGCAGCAAACCGAGGGGGCAGATAAGCCTAGAGATGATCAGCTGGCAAAAGTCACCACATTGATCCTGCATTTGATTATTATTTGGATCGAACCAACGGTCGGAAGAGGCAAGACAGCATGCGCCTGAAGGGAAGGGCGGAAACTCAAGATTCAGACGGAGATGACGTTACAGCCCTGACATGCCGATACCTGCCGCCGACACCTATTCGTGCTGCAGTTACCGTCATATAACACCTCTGCCATCCGACTGGGTGGCGGAAGTGGATTTCTCCCTTTGGGGAGGCCAACCGTAGCCGAGTAATTATTCAGGCGCATCACTCTTGGTACCTGAGGCAGCATCGTCATCATCATAATCTAATCCCGCTGCTCTGCTTGCTGTCACTGCTTCCAGCTCTTGCGTTCACTATATATTGGCGATAACATACATCCTTCCCAAGAATACAAGCTACATGTGGAGACCATGTATTTCTTGGATGCAACCCTCTTCAAGGCGCGACAACTGCTGAATTCAATACTTATGTACTCCTCCCGTCAATGTTCAGTAGAGGGCCAAAATCAGATCCCTCGCTCTGCCCCCACAGCTTTCCTTCGATATGCATGTATATATAGGGTGAGAAGCTGAAATTGACAAAGGTAATCATGGTCACATCGCTCATGCAAGTTCTATCAAAAACTCCTTTTTCTTAGTAGCTATAGTCACCCAAATGTATAGCCTCGACCAGGCACAGATCCGATAATCCTATAACACCTCTAATCCCAGAACAGAAAATCAATGAAAACGAGACGGCGGCTGCTCTAGAAGTTGTAGCGTGTGCCTTGTCTAGTCAGGGGCTTGCCTTGGCGGTTGGTTGCCTTGATTTCTTTAGACTCGTCGACGGCTCGTTTGGCTCGTTTGGTCGGGCGTGAGGCATCCACGTGAAGGTGTCCATTGTCGTTGATGCCCGTATTGTTTCTCCAACGCATACAGCGATGCTTATTGTCGTCCACATAGGTCTTGTTGCGCGTCATGACTCGCTTGCTAGGGATTTCCTCTGACTCTGCCCGTTCTGGGGTCTGCTCCAAGTACTCCTTGCGGTTTCGCATGTACGTAGCGATCTTGTCACGCTGCAATTGTAACTCCTTGCGTAGCCTGGACTCTCGGTTACCACGGGAGTCTAGCCAGTCAAGCAGCTGCTCGATAGCATCTGGCTCGTCATAGTAGCCCCATTCGGTTGCATTCGTCAGTCGTGTTGCGCCTTCCTCTTGTTTCTTGCGCTCCGCTGGCGTGGTCTGGAACTCCTTGAAGTATTGCTTCTTGTATTCGTCGGATACGTCAATGAAGCCCACGCGTTCCAACTCATCCGGACCTTGGACCCATAAGCGGCCGTTCGCGTATTGTGCCTCGGCTGTGGAGCTGTTGGGCATGCCTCCATATGGCATCGCGTTTCGTTCAAACCACCAGTAGCGATTGCAGAAACGGTCCTTGCCAAGGCATCTGGTTCGTGGGCAGTCGGCTTCCCTCAGATCGTTGTCGATAACATCAATCTTATCTTCGAGCTTCTTAACTGCGGCTTTCTGATCTTCGATCTTTTTGAGCACTCTTTGATACTGCTTGGTTCCCTTAGGTTGCTTGGCCAATTGTTCTTTCCGCTCGCGCTCCTCTTCTTGCTTGCGCTTGCGCTCGAGCTGTCTGTCCAAGCCACCGCGAAGGCTCCGCTGGGGAGCTGCCTCTTGGTCTGAGTTGTCGGAATCACCGTCAATGCCGGTCATCTTTGAGTCCTCCAGGGCGTCCAATTCCGGCACAGGCGATGGAGACTTCTCGGGCTCCGGCTGGAGAGCCTTGCGCTCCTGGTGCAAGCGACGAAGATCTTCGAGACTGTTTGAACAACGAAAAGTCAATAAGGAAAGTTCCCGTACAAGCACAGAAACAGCAGCATGAATGATGTATAGCCAAAGTAAACGGGTGGGTGCGGATTCATAGTACTTACACTACTTTGCGTGCTTTCTGGTATTCGATCTTCTCCTTGCGGAACTCCGTCATCTGGTTGCTGCACTCCTCGAGGTAATTTCGAATCGCTTTCGTTTCAAGACTGAGCATGCAGATGATTTGCAATGCATGGATGCGAAGGTTGATGTCCATGGTGGCGTATTGGTACTGAGCGGTTTCCTGGGTTGGTTCGGCATCCAAGGGAGCAAGATGTTCGAGGATTCTGTTGCACACTTCCTTCATGCGCGGGCGGCCTGAAAGTCGATTGAGGAGCCCGACCATGACCAGTTCCCATCCACCATTCCGGAAATCCCGTTTCCGCAGACGCTCAATCCAGCCATACTCTCCAAACATCTCGGCGGCTCGATGAACTGGGATCTCCTCTGCGCTAGAACCCTCACGCTCTGCCTGCGCCTTCAGGTTTTCCGCTTCTGCCTTGGCTAGGCTACTCCGAGTCGTCATTCTTGTCACCACAGGCTCCGGTTCGGGGGTAGGCTCTGCCTCCTCCTCTTCTTCCTCTTCCGCCTCCGAATCGTCGGATTCCTCGTCAGGGAGTTCTGGAAGAGGAATCTGCACAGCACCCTCTTCATCCTTCTCCGCATTGACGAGCTTCTTTAGCACAGCGCAATGAATTTCAACAAACAGCTCACAGTCCACGTCCTCAGAAGAGAACCGCATGGCCTGAAAGAAGTCATCGAAAGTGAAGGAGTCCAGTTGAAACACCTCACAGTAGACATTGAGCGTATTCCACGTTTCCAAAAGACGTCCCACAGATTCCATCTCGAGAGTACTGTGCAGGAGCTCTTCATCATCGGAGTCATCAACTTCGTCGGTGGTCATATAGCGAAGAGCTGGGCGCTGCTTTTTCTTCTCGGGGTTTGGCGCAATATCCAAATCCTCAATAGGATACTTAATAGGCGGAGGTGTCGGCTCCTTCGGAGGTTCGACCTTGACAACCACGGCGGGAGGAGGTTGCGGTTGCGGTTGCGACTTCTTCTCCGTTTCCTGAGGCTTGGGGGGACGAGCGGCTCCGTTAGGCTTATGCGCAAGAAGGAACGATGGATTGCCGTTCAAAGACCGCTGGTATTCCAAAAACTGGGCTTCTTTCGAGCGAACAAGTTCTTGTTGCGATGGCTTGAGCTTTTGTCCCTTGACTGCGGGTTTCAGTTCTGGTAGTTGCTGCGAAGCGAAGAAGCCGAAGAAGCCCTCCTGGTCGGCCTTTTTCATAGCCTTCTTTTCGGCAACCTTGGCGCCATACTGCAAGTGCTTCGGTACTTCGGTCGGTATCCTGTATTCCTCGGCGATCGAAGGTTTCACCAACCAAGGAGCGCCATTCCACGACTCCCGCGTCACGTTGTTCTTGATGAAGGCGCGCAGCATTTGCTTGGTGAAAGTCTTCCGGTCTCGGGTGATATGGTCCTGATCCAGCAGCGCTTCCTCGTTTGGACGGTCCAGAACCTTAACAAGATAGGTACTATGGGCGGGCAGCTTGACGGATCCATCCGGGTGGAGTTGTTCGGCAAAGTTGGCCTTGTCCCTTATTATACCATGCAAACGAGTATTGTCGTCGAGAAGAATCAGAACGGGTTCCCCTGGATAGAAGTCTTGCTTAAATTCCTGCGGGCTGGGTCAGCATCCGTTTCCATCAGCAGGTCTATACTCCTTCTAGTATGTACCTCAAAGATCTCGTCCACTGCAGTTCGTTGTCAGTCTCAGCGATAGCAGATTGTAAAGGAAGAATTCAGACGAACCGAGATTGTCGACCCGCGACACTGTGGAAAACTGAATCCTGCGGAGAATTGGTTCTTTCAAGGCATCGGGGAAAGCACTGTTGACTTCACGCGATTCCTCCATCTAATGTAAGCTGTTAGCGGAGGTAACGTAACCCGATCACCTTTGTCACATACCTCGCTCTTCAGAGCCTCGAAAAATGTCAATCCCGAGTGACCCGTGATCTCACAAATGAATCGTTTCTGCTTGTAGAAGTCCATCCGCTGAAGGTAGGGTTCATAGTGAACGAAAACCTCGTTGGTCTCCGGGATGACCCAGACCTACAACTTCAATGAGCCCCATGCACAGACTGAATCGAAAATTCTGACCAAGAGATATACGCACTTCGGAGCTGTCATCTTCAATGACAGGCCGTGGAAGGTATTGGACTGGTTTCCGCTTGAACAAGACCTATGGGCACGCGGCGTGAGTTTTGTATTCGAACATTTGCGACCACCCCGCAAATCCCAATCAACTCCAAGCTTCGCGCTCCGAGCTCGCCGACGTACCATGGTCTCTTAGGTTGCTGTAGACACGAATCAATCGATCATAGATGGTTCAACGTTGTGCAGGTTGGGAACATGCCTAACATTTAAATTGTCCTGTTAGTATAATGGCGCAATGTTGCGAGACAAAGGGAATATCAAAGAGATTGAACACAAAGAGCAGTGCTATTTGCGGCGAGACAAAGGAAGAAATGATACTTCGGGACAATGCGCGCGCATAGTGGACTGGACTCGAAATAGCTTGCAAGGACTTTCATGGGACATTCTCCGGGAGGCGGAAGTGCTGGATGGGCATGGGAGTCAAATTGCAGAAGTATGTTGAAAACTTACCCAAGCGACGCGTGCTGGATCGCGCAACCCACGACTCCGCGGACTAGATGGGCGGAGCACGACACGAGAATTGAACCCGGGAGGAGCGTGGAGTCGCGCGAAAGGCCGGGATTGAATTGCCGATCTCTAAGCGGGAGAGATATAGGTATCCCAAAAGAGGCTCCTCTGGGGCGGAGAGGGAAATGCGACGGTGAGGGTGGGTGAGTGAGTGGGGGGGGGGGGCGAGCGAGGGAGTCGGGTAATGAGGCTGTCGAGAGTGTAGAGAGAGAGGGGAGTAAAGAAGAAGGAAGTGGAGGAGGAGGAGAAGAAGAAGAGGTCAAGGCAGAAAGGAGAAGCGGTCGCCGCAGAAGAACGAACGGCAGAACAGGAGCGGGCCCCATCTGGAAGAGGAGTGGAGGATCATGGATCATTTGCGGCAACTGAGCAACAAGTCCACCACGGTGCAGCAGCAGCAGTGCAGTGGGTGAGTTGCTGTGGGAGTGGGTGGGAAGGCCGCCGAGGAACGGAAGGCGGTGATTGGACTAGAGGAGGAGGAAGAGAACGGACAAGACGTTCGGGTCGGGCGGACTGACTACTTGAAGTAGGGGTAAACCTCCCCCCCGCTAATCCCCTTTGGGCCGACATCGCCCTGCCCTGCCCTTCTCCCTCTCAGTGCCCTCCTCCCTCTTCCTCTTCTAGCCTTCGCTGCTGTTGCCCGCCCTCCACCTCTTCCCCCACCACCACAACTCTACATGTATTTACACTCGTTCGACTCGGTGTTTTCACGCGAACACATCGGTGGGCTCGGGGTAATTTCCTTTTGTTAGTCTTTATAATCCTTGAACCGAAATCATAGTTCCATCTAGACCCAGCTGCGGGGACCATACTTCGGGCTCGATATCCGACAGCAACCACACCTCAAATGACAGCGCACTTTCATGAGAGATTGCGCTCGAATCGCCCGCGTTTCTTCTAAATCTCAGCTGCATAGCCATGTGCATGGATGATGAAAAGTCTATCTTGTCATGGCCATTATATCTTTCCATCTCGTCGAACACGCGACCTTAAAAGATTGACTCGGAAACGACTCCAGCTTCGCGGCCCACAGGTACATACATTTTCACGTCTCTAACAACAACCATCCAATAAACTAGATTGCGAGTTAGTATCTAACGTTCATTTCAAATAGAGATGAGCTATTCTTCCATCTTGCAGTGTGACTATATCATGCTCACACCCTCGGGCATCGCTGGACAGACTACTTCTAGTCAAACATCTTATCGGGTTTTTGTACCAACTATCGAGCACATCTTGTCGACTGCAGCGTGCATGATCACTCACTTTTTACTTGCTCGGCCATTTCCCTTGTAAAAGGCTAACACGCGTCTTTTGTGGCGAGACATCATAGGTAATCGGAAAGGCTCGCATTCGACGATTTGCCGAAACCATCTGATGCCCGACTGTTTTGTTTACAAGACCCCAATAGCTTATACGTCGATATAGACTCTCTCTCCCTCTTGATTATGTCCATGCATATTCACGCTGAAGAACGACAGTATCAATGCTTGGGCGGCGGTGAAATGATGCCTCTTCATCGGTCTATCTTGCTCAGATAAGTCCACCTCGAACATATAGTGGCTCATCTACAATGCCCTAGGGTAAGAACTGCTGTTATTGAGCTAGGACATCCAAATTTAAGAATGCTTACTAGCACATATGAAATGGAGAGACAATAGGAAACTGCCAGATGCAGATGCAGACATTGGACTCGCGTTCAGGGAGGCTTGAAAAACCGACAAAAATCAAACAGCAAGCTTATGAATGATGTCATAAGTGGCTTCTAGCTTTTATTTGCACTTTTCAAGGAGCCCACCATGCACATTGCCTCAGTCCAATGGCGCGGTGTGGACAATTCGAACGCGGTGGCAAGTTTACAGGCGAAGCCCCGATTCTAGAACTCCACGCCATAAAGTCTTTGCAAGAAAAAAGAAAGAAAACAGCAGTATCATTATCGAATAGATACAAATAAGTAAGGCTCCCCTGGTTCCACCAATCATTGCCTGATACACAGTTCTGCTGCATCACATCACGACAAAAAGTCCATCTGATCCCTCGCCGAACGGCAACCGATATCCCGAAGTATAAATCGAACACTTAAGACAAGCCACATGGCGTCGACCCCAACAAAAACCGCACAACCTCGAAATCAGATAAATTTACCTGATCGATATAAAAGCCTAATGCATGTCTAAGACAGTTCATCAAAATTCTTGAGACAACCGCGAAACCCCACAAATGATTTTTCACATCCAGTTCCAAGCTCCTAGTTTGTTCCACCGAGCTCCCATCTGCAGTGTGACATACCGTGAAAAAGCGATCCATGTTTAAACCTCCTCGCTAAGCCCGATTGGGCCTGATAGCCGCTGATAAACTTTGCAAAATTGACTGATCGGAGGGTGTGGGTCTCCGACCACAGAAAAAGCACGTGGATGATAAACAAACAATGCAAACTGCCTTTCTCTTTTTGGCCTTTCTACTCGAGACTATGTCTGAGGTGTGTAATTTGTCGGGTTACACGATGCATTCATATATGCAATGGGATTTGGGTCATCTGTGGGATTTTCTTTTACTTCTGGGTTCTCCTACAGCTAGGAGGAATTTTGAAATCTCGATTGCGTGGGATTGTGGTCAATATTTCTACCCCGCAGGGACATAGATCCGACCGACCTTCCTTTCTATCTATGCCGTGAAATAGACCACCAGAAATCCGACCCAGCTACCAACCACCCCTAGAGCAGAGTAACTGCTGATGAACATCAACGGGAGGAACTCGTAGCGTCCCAGCCCGAAGATGAGCTGGTGCCCCACGGAACAGTAGATGATGAGCGGGATGGCCACCGTCAGATACAGCAACGAGAAGCGGTCGGCATAGAAGACGCGACGCCGCTCCGGAACCGGCGCCACCTGGTCAAAGGCGAAGAGGAATAAGATTAGCCAGAACACGGTGTAGACCGTCTTGATCGGGAATTCGGCGGCGGTGAAGAGCAGTGGGAACAGCGAAACATGACCTGCTACCGCCAGCGGCCGGAATGCACTGAAATACCGTCGGTCTTTGAGCGCGATGAGACTGAATGGGATAATGATTAGGAGCACGGCTTTTTCGTGAACGTGCCAGCCGAAGAGGAAGGAGGCGTAGCCGCAGAGAGTAATGGCGCCGACGAAGGTCTCCCAGTCTGGCCGACGCCATAGCTTGATCAATGGCAGCTGTATGGTAATCAGCGCTGCTGGCTTCATGAAGGGGGAACGACGATGTGCTTACCAATTGGAAGAGGAATGTGAGCGCGAATGTATGCTCCTTGGTCACCTCTGGAAGTATCGCAAATGAAGTGTCACCAACGAGGCCGCGCGTAACACTGGTCAAAGCATCCTGATTGACTGGGAGTCCCAAACGAGGAGCAACTACCAAACAAAGTCAGTCAAACCATGCGACTATACTCCCGAACTGAGTACGAACGTGGAATCAGAGCGCGATCGGCAAACGAGTACATTGCCCAGACGTTCGGTGCCCAGTAGGCATGGCAAAGCCCTCTCGAAAACGGAAAGAGTCTGTCTTTCAGTTGGAGAAGTTGGCCCCAGGAGGCGAATGAGCCAAAAGCCAAAGCGAAGATACCCACGACACATATTCCCAGCTTGATCGTGTTGAAAATCTGAGGCCGGAAGACCGATTTGGGGTCCAAACAATAGGCTCTCAGCAAGTAGACGAAGTAGGCGAGCGAAAGATACAGGTAAATGTGCTTGAAGCACAGCAGGGCAGCAAAAGTGATGCCGCTGTAGAGCAACGTCGACTGCTTTCGGGCCAGAACGATCGACAGGATTAATAGACCGTAGAGAAAGCCGTTATATTGGAAATGAATGTGATCAATGATGAGCAACCCGGGGGACAAGAGGATGGACAGGCTGGCGATATGCGCGAGATGTCTGTTCTGCTCCGGCACGGACTTGACAAATCTGAAGGACGAGTAGAAATGGTCAGCTGGAAACCCACGACACAAGACGTGATATGCGAGAGGATCTATACCTGCTGAGCGCAAACAAAAGGACAAGTTCTGTGACAATCACCGTAGCTCTCTGGTAGTATACCGTCTGCCACGAATCATGGTTGAGATTCTTGACCACCAGCATTGCAGGGTCCACATAGGGAGCTGCTTGTGAAAGAAGCCATTCAAAGGCCGCGAAGAAGGGAGGGTAGTCGAGAGTCCATTCCGACGTTTTCTAGCCGCCATTGACTGCAATTAGCTTGATCGCCCGGTCTTCTCGGTCTCCCATGGTGGTGTTGTCATCGTACCTCGTAGTACCATTCCTGAACGGGCAACGAATGTGTGATCGCAAGCCAGTTCCGATGCACTTCAAAGTCCGTGGATTTGCTGTAATGGGAGCCAGTGGTCAGCGTCAGTCGAAGAGGACCATCGGGGAATTCTTGCCGACCACGTACTATGCGGGGAAAAGAAGAATCTTGAAGGCTGTCGCGACGATGGCGCACTGGGCCAATGAAGGGTAGAGCTCAGTCATTGGAAATACTGCGCATGACGCGCTCTGAGAAGCAGTGATGAAGGAAAAGAAAAGCAAGAAAATGAAAGTAAAGGAGCGAAATTAGGACTGAAGAAAGTGACGATCTGTGGAAATGCAAAGGTCCATCCAGTTAGTTGCATGCCAATCCGGGGGAATTGACACGTGATGACGGGCGGTCAGGGACGGAGACTCGAAGAAAGGCCAGTTTGTCCCTTAATTGTTGTTTTCCCCCTCAATTGCTTATTTAGTCCCTGATATTCAAATTATGGACTTGGCCACCGCTTCGGACTTTGGAGTCCGTCATTCTCACGTCCTCTCCTCAGTCGAAATCCGTCACTTTCTTGACATCTCTCCTGCTGCTGCTTCAATCGCCAAGGAACTTCGTGTTTGCGTGATCGCCATTGTGGTTGGGTGGACCACTTCGCGCATTGTCTCCGCGTTGTTAAACCGCAGAGCTTCTTCGGACCAGTGACGATCTTCCCACTGATACGTCCGAGCTAGCTCCAGCTCTATTTGCTTCTTTCCAATCTGAGGTGTCTTGCTTGGGACCTTTCTTTCTTAATTACTACCTGTGCCTTGTTCTCGACTATTTTCTTCTGATCCCCTGCTTTGATTGTTCCGGTGTCTGGTGATAGCGTCACTAAGCCTCGACGAATCTCCGATTTAACCGACGTCATGAAGGCTCCCGCTTCTTTCTTCTCTTTCCTCGCCGTCGCGACTGCTCAATCTGTGATTGAAAGCTCCAGCTTCGGTTATGGCCCTGCGTACAACTCACCTTCCTTACTTTGTGACCGCTCCCTGCTCCTCAACTTTACGCTGACCTCGCTGTAGGCTATCACGCACACCGAGTTCAGGTTTCATTCCGGGTTGGGAAGTGAAGGGCGAAGCGCATACCCCTGATATTGTATGAACCGATTTCCATGCCAACTGCGACAATCTTTGGCTTTCTCAAGTACTGACTGCGTTCTAGCTGTCTAACAAAGTCATTCTCACACCTCCTTACCCTGGAAACACGAGGGGATATGCGTGGGCTGAGTCTCCGTAAGTTTTCAACTAGGCGATAACAGCTTGAACGTGTCCTCATATTTCTCAGTATAACCCAGTCAGAATGGACTGCGGAGTTCGAGTTCCGAGCGACGGGCCCTGAGCGAGGAGGTGGTAACCTTCAGGTGTGGTATGCGAAAGATGGGAAGGACAAAATCGGGACTTCCAGTATCTACACTGTCAACCAATTCGACGGGTTTGCCCTCGTCATTGACAGCCATGGCGGAAGAGTATGTGTATGGCCTGTGTGTATGCGATTGCGTGTGGCTAACTTGTCACATAGGGAGGCAGTGTCAGAGGATTCCTCAACGACGGCTCGACGGACTACAAGAGCCACAGAAGCGTGGACAGCCTAGCTTTCGGGCACTGTGACTATCCTTACCGGAATCTTGGGCGCCCCTCCAGTGTCCGCATCAAACACACCAACGCAGTTCTGGAGGTTACTGTCGACGACAAGCTGTGCTTTTCGACTGATAAGGTAACTTTGCTCTGCATCGCGGACCATGATGCCTGTGGCTAACCTCTTTTAGGTTACTCTCCCAGCTGGCAATTACTTCGGTGTCACCGCTGCAACCCCTGAGAATCCCGACTCTTTCGAAGTCTTCAAGGTTGTCGTCAAGTCTGCCGAGTCTGGAACTGGTAACAACATCCCTGCTCAGCAGCAGAATGTCGACCAGAACCAGCAACCGATTGCTGCCCAGGACCAAGGCACCCAGCAGCAGCAGGAAGCTCGCTCAGGTGACGCTCGCTCGGTGACTGAGCAATTTGTCGACCTAACCGGTCGCATCCAACTGATCAACCATGCTACGAACAACATCGTTCGCGAGATCGGTAACCAGGGAACCAAGAGCGAAAACCGTCATGTGGAATTGCTCCAGAAGTCGGCCACCAAGGAACAAGTGGCCAGCCTTGAAGCCAGACTCCAGAAGATGGAAGACATCCTGCAGGCCATCCAACGGGATCTGGCAGGCAAGGACTACCACGGCCGGTTCTCCCAGTTGCAGGAGACCTTGCGGTCATCGCACTTGAGCTTGACCCAGGAAGTCCTGAACGGTACGCATGCTTCCCCTCTGCACCAGAAAAACAATTCCCCGTCATTTGTCCGACATCCTTTGAAACTAATGACTCTATCCAGGCATCACTTCTTCCGCGCCCCGCATGGGATTCTTCATCTTCTGCATCATCGCCTTCCAGGGTGTCCTTGCCGGTGCTTATATCCTCTACAAACGCCGCCGCAACAACATGCCCAAGAAGTTCCTGTAAATCTACTCGTTCACAGTGGAGCTATGACACAGCTTGTGCAAATATCGCTTGAGCCTGCATCTCCTGAACCCACACCCTCGCCACGGCTCATCCTTCAACCCTATCCGAGCTGGCTCATCCTCCTGTAACACATCGGCAGCAATCAAAGCGACCTGCTCCCACCCATCCGAGAAAGTCTTGCCATAGCAAACATCCCCCACAGAGAATCTACCTGACAAAAAGATAAACAAACTTTGTATACCACACTAGCACCATTCATTTCAAAGTTCCTGGAAAGGAATCTGTTGAATTATCTGAGCGTGTCAGCCCTGCTTTGGTCATAGAATTTAGGATTTGTGATTTTCACCACGATGTAATCTATAGTGTACTGTATCCCTACTTGTCTGCAAGGCGTTGCATCACGTCGGACTGTAACGTAATGCTTTTTGCTGCTTATCTTGGACAATGAGTGACCTCGGCGCTGGAAAGGCATGTGATCGAACCGCAATAGATTTCAAAGATACTTCTGAAGGAACCCACCCTCCTTGGACTATCATGTTAAGCGTCTCTTCTTAGTAAAGTACGTCTTCCTAGTAACTTCGGTCCCAGATTTCGTCTACATCCGGGCTATATGCCAGGCACCACCATTCCCCTTAATGATGCATACAATGTAAAACAAAGCGAAAGGAAAGAGATCTAGGACCCCATCACAATGCCGATAACTGTAACTGTACGAAGGGTATCGGACGCGATGCAGTCGACACTGCAGAGTCCCTACGACAGCGGCAAAAAGGACAAATGATGCAAGGAGGAGAATGAATTCAGAGCTCGATAACCTGTCCGTCTTCCCTCATGCAAACTGCTAATGAGTAACATTGGTCCATGCGTTGAGATGCAACCGGCGACGTGAGGAAAACTTTCAAAAAAACATACACACACAGAAAGAGTGCAAAACAAAACAGTCACATGAGGGCTTCAGAGGGGCTACCTCCAGGAGCAGCTTCAAACAGGAGGAGTCGGTCCTCTCTAGTCTGCCCTGTTCATCTGCTGCAGGCCTCTTTTTGAGGCAGCAGGTTTCTTCTTCGACGAAGTACAGAAAGAACAAAAAAGCCAGGCATGCTCCCTTAAAAAAAAGGAAAGGTGAACCTTTCTAACAATGATAGAATAGAACCGCCATGTATGAGAGAGAGCTGGTAACGCCGAACGTCCATGAACAACAGGGGAGAAAAAAAGGATAAAGAAAACAAAACCGTCGTCAAAAACAAAAGTCCCCCAAGCTAGCCGATGCGGAAATAATGATATTGCGCCAAATGGTATGTTTTCTGAATCTTTCAAATGGTTGAAACACTGTGTGGTCCTACATGCAGCAGCAGCAGCAGCAGCAGCCTGATAGGGATCGTTAGATGAACGCTCTCTCTTCTTGTAGCCACAGAACGGGTCATCTGCAAGGTGGCAACTTACCTCTTCAAAATAATATCACAGCAAATAGACAAATTATCGTATCAAATCGTCGTCATAATAATAATATATGCGTGGCTTGTGTGCCACACTAAAAATAAAACAAACAGCCGTCTCTCGAGCACCGCTTGCACCCTCTGAAGAGAGGATGTTCCTGGGGCCGGGACCGGGGCCGGTGCCCGAGAATCGACCGGCGCATCCGGGATTCAGTCGGCTAGGACTGTTGTGGTTGGGTTGACAAATCCCGGATGCGCCGGTCGATGAGATCCTTCAAGGCTTGTAGGGAAGCTATCTCAGTGTCGGCTGTGGGACGGATCTCTGGTGCGTTGGCACGAAGTTGGTCAATCAGCAAGCTCATTCTATCGTTGGCATCTGGAGGGGTGATGTGCTCCTGTTGAGCGAATGCAAGGAGGTTGGCTGCAGCTTGGCGCTCAGCAGTGGTGCGGGAATTCGAGATTGTGGTGCTTGCATCCTCATCGGTCATCAGGGGCGTCTGTGGGGGCAAGGCAGCGCGGGCGTGCGAGATAATCTTGTCGTACTCGGCGGTTGCATGATCAAGGAACTTGTTCGCATTTGCTTTCAGTAGTTGATACTCCGCGTTTTCTCTGTCGGCAGAGTCAATATTGGGAGTCGAATCACAGTTCAGGGGGGCTACTGGCCTTTTGACCTGGCTAATAAAGGTGTGTTTGATTCCATGCTCTGATACGCGGTACCTGACGCTGCCTTCTTCCTGGTCTTCCATCTGGGTGATCTCGTCGTCGGAGAGTAGAACGTCTATATCGACCATCCGGGGGTGCTTTGGCCGGCGAATACGCTTGTAGACATCGTATCCTTCTTCGTCCTTGGAGGCGTAAATGTAATCATGCCAGGCGTGATTAGGGCAAATCCAGTTGTGATGCGCGAGATCACTTCCTGGGACCTGGGCGGGGGGCGCGGCCATAGGCGGATCGAGACAGTCCAGATGCCAGGAGAGTGGACAGATATCGCACTGGATGATAGGCCGACCGCTAGCGGCACTTCCTGCGCACTTGAAACAGAAGATGGGAGCTCCTAGAGCGTCCATTGTCCTGTGCAAATGAGGATCGTCATAAGTACCATTACGGTAACCACGTCGACCTTTGGGCTTCGGCATTGGAACTATGGCCTCGTAAGATTGACCGTCTTTCTTGTTCACCCTAACACCGGCGAAATGATCCCGAATACGGGCTGGAAGTTGGAAGTCCTTGACATCCTTTTTGCCAAAGCGCTGATCAAACTTGCTAGTCAAAGAACGGAAGGCCCGTCGCATGGCACACTTGGGGCAATACCAGTCTCCCTCCGGAGGATTGTTTGGGTCTAGTGGGGGTTTCAAGCATGAGAAATGGTAAGAATTAGTACAGCCATCGCAGCACAAGAGATTGCCGCTGTTGTTGCATTCGTGGCAAATTTCGTCGTTGTCCGGTCTCTCGTCTTCAACATCGCTATCATCACTACCATGCATGTTAGCCTATAGAAAACCAGCAATAAACAAGAAGGAAAAGTGAGGCAGGGATTGTGGTCCTTACACCATGGTAGGCGTGAGTCGTCGATTGTCACCAGCTTCACTGCTGGCTCGACTGTCGGGAAGGTTTTCTGCAGTTTCTCCAGAGGAGGATGTGAGAGGGGCTGATGCTACAAATTCAGCTGAGGCAGCGGAAGCAACTGGCTGAGCTGGAGGAGGCGTTGGTGCGGAGGGATGGGCGAAAGGTGGAGTAGGTGAGCGAACTGGGGTTGGGATATCAGTAGGGTGTAAGGGTCGGACCTGACTCTCAGCAGGGACGATGGTTGGCAGTGGTGTCCGAAGCTTGATTCGCTTCACCCTGTCTATTCTGTCTAATTCTTCAGACCGCGTCTCGTCCTCTTCTAAAGCATGCTTCAGTTGAGAGCTGACCGTTGTTGGTGGCATAGAATGGCGAGCTGTGAGGTCTGCTGCACCTTTGTTGAGTCCGGCGGAACGGGTGTGTCTGGCCTTTGCGCGGGGAATATTGATTCCAGGGGCTGACCCTGGGAGTTGTGCTGAGACCGCCCCGGCATCAACGTCCTCAAATGTATTTAGTGAGGACAACGACGAAACGCTACTAGCCGATCGAGCGCGAGGCAAAGCTGGCATTGAGTCAACCTCTGTTTCCTCTTTGTCCTCGTCTGCCTGTGCGCGAGCTTCTTCTGCCTTTACCTCGTTCCAGGCGGCCCGCATGATGCTCTGAAATGCCGACTTCTCCCGCGAGCCAGGATTTCCTTGGCATACACCCTCCAACACAGACAATGAAAAGGGATCATTGGCACAGGATTCCCACAGGCGGAGGAGCCCGCGGCTTACCGGAATGTTGTCGGTCTCTGTCGCCATGCGTAGAGCCTCATTGACGGCCACTTTGATTTTTTCCACGTTGAAGTCCGCGGAGGTGGGAATGGGAAGCGCCGCAAACGCGGAAATGTCATAGAGTGAGCTGGCCTTCTGTGGCGCGGGCTCATTGGACTCGACTCCAGACCTTCTTTTGGCAGGTATTATGGGTGGAATTGTCTTGGGCATCAAGCCGACCTTCCGCAAGTCCGCCGGAGAAGGTCGAGTTCCTAAAGGGCGCATCGTGTTCAGAACTGGGTTCCGACTATCACAGTGATTAGACCATGGGCTATCCGCATAGCTAGGGGCCGGCGCTCTTGCAGGAGGCTCGGCCCAGTCTTTGCTTCCATTGTCCTGCGACTCCGTCGCGTTCTGTAGCGGAGCGGTGGCCTCGCGCGAATCTATGTCCGTGCGCCGTTGCTTTATGGGCCTCGTGGCTTCGGTGACCGAATTAGTTGTGCTTGCCATCATGGGCGCATCAGGTGGTGTGTTAGGTCGGGAGTGAATACGGGAGGAAGAGGAGCGGAGGGTCGGAGCCATTGCTGTAGACAGGGCTCGGGAGGTACAACGGCTGCAGGCGCTGGGTTAGCGATGAACAGACAGTAGGCATTAATTAGCCTGAGAATATTGTCAAATAATACTTACTGAAGTAGAGGACTCCAAGCGAACACCGAGCGTGCCCAGCGTGGCTGGTTGGAATCGAGGCCAGCCCGCGCGCTGTCTGCGGGTTGAAGAAAGGAAGAAGAACCGCGGAGTTCGCCCGGAAGTTTTCGAGGAATCCCAAGCAGACTCCTAAGGGGGTTGTTGCGGAAGCTGCCACAAACACCAAAGTCGGCACGTCTGCCCTACGAAAAGGACAGTTTCAGCATTGAAATGTCTAAATAGTAATTTTTGTTCAGGGAAATTTTACCGTCAACGATGGATACTGTTTCTTGATGGCTGCTCAGCTACCGATCCTTGTACAGGCGCGCAGAATAGCCGTGTAGGGCACAGGCTTCGAGGGTTCCCGTGCACCTGGATAAGTGTAGACTGGGTTCTGTCGCGCTGCTAAATATTATGGTAGCGTAGAATCGAATGTTAAATATGAAACTCTCGTGGCACTTGACCGAGGGTTTCCCAGAGGAGTAGTGAGCCTATGATCTGGTCAGCCACAGTTTGGTCCCCAAAGTTGTTTCGCCAACACCGATGCCCAACCAACACAATTGGCCCTGACTGGAGTCCTTCAGACTTGACTTAGAGCCGGTTGCTTTTGGCCATCAGCATTTCATCTGGGTCGAAGCAGAGGTGCATCTTAAGTAGAATGCCCGGGTAGATCTCTGTTCTATCCAGCGTGATGACGAATGGAGATAACTCAAAAAAACAATGGAAAGACGTATTTTGTGGCTCCGAAGGCTCACTTACCAATGGAAAGTAGGGCACAAAGAACTATCGCGTTCGAGCTACCTGTCACTGCAGGTGCGAAACAAGCCTCCTGGTCGAGTCACAATCACGCAGCGGAATTTGAGGAGATAGAGACGAATATCGTAACCTCGGAAAGCTGATAGGAAAAGAGCAGACCAGCCGGTATCCTGATACAGAAGTGCACTATTTTAGATGCCAAGAGAAAGATTGGAAGCGATGGAAGGAACGGAGAGTGGTAGGAAGGCAGTCTGGAAGCAAGTGCGCAAGGATGGAAAAACAAGTTGACAACAGATTTGAGGCCTGAAGGCGAGATGTCTTCAGTTCGCACTGAGATGAAGGAAGTACTGTACGTTGGTGCAAGCTGGAAGGAAGAGTGGAAAGGTGACGGTGTCGTGTGTAGAATGATGATAGAAGTGATTACAACACAGCACGTTCGAGGACAAAAGCCACGATGCTCTGGTCTCAGCAAGAGAAACGAGGCTACACGTTCAACACGAAAGCACTCTCGTAAGCACGACTTTGTCGAAAGGTGAGAGAATCGAACGAGGAGGATGGTGGAGATGTCAATGATCTCAAGACGACAAACTCACAAGGTGAGGGCGTCTATACGCAACGCACCAGACGTCCTTCCGGTGGATAGAAGATCTTCAGGATCTTGGAAGGTCTTAATATCAAGTAGACTGGTTTAAGAGACAGAGGAAGAGGAGGCTAGATGGATGGGAACACAGCCAAGTAGAAAGTGTGATGTAGCGAGAATCGTTCAGTGGCAACAACGCTAGACACGTTGAGAGATGTAGCAGCTCCGGAAACTGATAAGCAAGAAGCCGCTATGCCGAAGTGTTCAAAACAGGTTCAACGTCTAATAGAAGACAGTAAAAACTTCTGATCTTGGAGATGAGGAACGAAGCCGAAGAGATAGCTTGGCTCTGTTGAGCAACGCGTATGGAGGTTCTTTGTGGTGAGGGAGAAGAAGAAGACGATAGGAAGTGCGAAGGTGACCGAGGAAGGAATAAGTAGAGGAAATCTGTCTCTGGGTAGGCAGAGAAAGAGATAACAGTGTTACAGTCGGTAACTCAGGGAGGTTGGTGTTAAGGACGAGATGCCTCGATGCTCTCGGGACTTCGGGGAAGGAGGATGTGGATGTTGGGTGGGTGGGCCAAGTGAAGGGGGTGAGGGGGAGCTTCTTCACTCACTCAGGATTCGGCCAGCAGAGGCAGCAAACACCACACTGAATCGCTGCCTTGCAACACCTTGACTTTGGTGGCCGAGCCCAAATATTCAACTAGAGGGAATGGGTGTCTGAGAAAGAAGGTGGAAGACGAGAAGGAGAGGTTCGGGAATTCTTTCAGTCTGGCCCACTGCTCACTGCCTCCTCCTGTTCCTATCCCCTTTCGCTCCTGTCTCTTCAAAACTAGGTACTGTACAACTCGATAGCACGCCTACTCAAACCTGTCTGTGTTGTTTCTGAAATGCTACGAGTCGCTTGGGATTTGCGAGTTCGTGCCCATATGATCTTGGGGCCTTCCTGCCTTTCCATCGGCGAACAGGCAGATCAAAGCCCATCCACACACCACGTGAAGCAATCCGATGATCTCCTTTCCCCCACTGCAACTCAACCGTAGGATTCCCCTTCGATACTCTCTACCTCCCTGACGGTCCCAGTGATATCAAACCGTGTTAGGACTTGCTGGTTGCTCAACATGAGCGCTTCCGGACGTCTTGCCCAAGAGGGTGGAAGGCGATCATAGACTGAACCAGCGAACCTCTCAAATGTAATTCACAGGTCCTTGTCAAGATGGTGAGATACAAGATGCAGCTCGATGCAGTCCAGCCGAATGGATCCTGACCACAGGTCATGAGGAGAGAGAAGGATAAAGGGTTAATCAAATGTGCGTGCTCGGCACTATCCTCACCCACCTAGAGATGACATGATGTAACTACTGCTTTCGAGTCTTATAGATTCACATCAAATAGGTTTCAAACCACATACCTGGGATGCCAGGAAACTCGCCTAGGCCCTAACTAAGATAGAACAAATAAGCCCACAGTCAAGGAACTTGGCAGGAACTGGCTGGCACCAGCTATCATAATATTCATTGGTGAACTGTATCTGGCTTGGTTTCCACTGGACATATACAACTCTTCCTCTTTTTGAACTAATTTATGTGACAGCATGTTTTCAACAGGGAACTGCGAGGGAGAGGTGGTCCTCCCACCAGACTTGTCTCTGGCGTTCAGCATTGCGACAACAACCCTCCGGTCTCGGAGAAGGCCCAACGGGCTCCGACTTTCAAAACAAAGCACCATCATGGCGGACATTGCCAGGGCTTTGGAGCCACCAAAACTCCCCCCGAACAGTTGTCATATGCGTTTATGTGAGCCAAAACACGGTTCCCGGAACTGCGTCAAGTGAGGCCTGATGCAATGATGCATTTACTCCTCATCCTTGGAGTCCTCCGTCTTGGCGGCCTTCTTCTTCTTGTTCTTGTTCTTCTTAGAGCCAGTAGACTTGGCCAAGGGGCGCTCAAGGATCTCGAGGATCTCCACGTCCTCAATCTTCTTATCGGTCTTGAATTTGGTAAGATCGGGAGTGGTGGGAGCAGCAAGACGGGTGATACCGTTCTTGGTGATGGCTGCATTGAGGGTTAGTTTCAGACTTGAATTGCAATTACCACAATCGCCACCAATTGCTGATAGAGAGTGGAGAGGGAGGATTCATACCAATGGTAGACAGCACACGGGACACGGCAGCGTTGTCAGCATCACCGGCGGGCTCGTACTGTCTCAGGACACCACCACGGACACACTCGACGACACCAACCTTGGCGGCCTTCTCGTCATCCAGCTGACGCAAGCTGAAGGGGAAGGTGCCGAACTTCTTGACGACCTCAGACAGGGTCTGTCTGGAGCTAGGGCGCTTGAGACCATAGGTGGTGGTGGTACGGCGGTGCAGAGTAGCACGGTGGGGAAGAGTCTTGACCTTTCCGGATCCAAGGGACAGTCCGAGTTCGATACCCCAGACCTCGCCGACGTCGGGAAGACCCTCACCCTTGACACCAGTGCCGGGGGAGAGGATGATCTTCTTCTCACCCTCGATCTCGTTGCGCTGGAACAGCCAGCTGGTGGTGTTCTCGACGACGTTGCAGTCGTAGACCTTGGCAACCTTCTCGATGAGCTGGGTGATCTGGGCCTGAGTGTAGGGCTTCTGGGCGGCGGCCTTCTGCTTCTCCTCCTCAGTACCGCTGGCCAGAAGACCGGCAGGAACCAACAGTCTCAGGAGAAGCTCGTTGGCGTAGTGGGTAGCGTGAATAAGGTCAGCCTCGCGGCCAGTCACCTCATCGGAAGAGGAGTTGCTGTCGGCAACAATGACCATGTCGCAAACAATGGTTCCAAAGCCATCGATCTGAGCACCCAGCTGAATCTTAACAACCTCACCGGCCTTCAGGGTAGTCTCGGCCTCGGCGGCATCGGACACCAAAGGAGTGTAGGGAGTCACATAGGAGTTGGGGGAGACAGTGGTGGGGTGAGAGATACCTTTTGCGACGAGGTCGCGTCAACCATCATGCTCTAGAAATTTCACTTGAAGAGGCAACATACCCTTAGCGATCTTCTTGCCCTTGTAGACCTTGGCAATCTCCTCCTCGAGGAGCTGGTCACCCTTCTGGCAGAGCTCGACAATCTTGCTTCCCTCAATACACCATCCTATGAATGGTGGTTAGCACCACCCCGAAGAAACTATGCGACAACCCTCTTAAGAGGTAAACGGCAGGAAGAGACACACCTGAAACGGCTTCCAAGACCTTCTGGGAGATCTGAGCAGCGGTCTTGTACTTGGTAAGGGTGTCGGGGTTGTTGAGGGTGTAGTCTAGAAATGATCGAGTTAGCGGCTAGTTGTGCGCAAGGAAACCGGCAAACATTTGTGAGCAGCATCACAGAACGTGCTAGAATACAAGGAGTAAAAATTGAGGCAGCCATGCGAAGGTCGCGATTGAGGGTTAATCGAGGTGGCAGCGCAGCCCGTCAAACGCAGCCCGATCCATGACGATGAAAACCAAGCGGGAACCCACAAACGCCGGAGGAGCTTTTTCAAATTGGTAGGAAGAAAGAGGAGGGGCAGCCAGCGTATTGAGCAGAGGTGAATACATACCAACCTCGGGAGCCTGGGTCTCAGCCATTGTGAGCTAATTAGAGTATCCTCGCGCTGGGGACGAGGAAATGATAGATTAATAGGACTTTTGGATAGTAAGACTTGCGGAATAGTAGAGAGAAGAGGGAAAATGGACTTTGGAGCAGAAGCTGGAGAACCTTCGATTAGTTTAGTCGCTCGATGGAGTCGTGTGCACCTGCCTGGTATTACCCATTACGAAACCACCAGGGCGGGGGCTTTGGCCCGCTTTCGCCAGCGGTTTGCCCTCATCAAGGTGGGGTTTGTGACCAGTAGGGCTCGGTAACAGCTGGTTTTGCCAGTACCTTCCGTTTTCACGGCCGACCGCCCGCCGTCATCACTTTTTCCTTCCAGGCCCAATGGCATCCATTCTTTCCCTGGGAAGCTTGGAATTGCAATACAAAAGACTCGGGAGCTTCAACAGCTTGACTCAATGAATATACTCTCCAGTTGATTCGACTGTTGACATACTATTTTCTGCTCTAAGTTGCTCAAACTATGTCTTCGAGGGTCATGAGCTCAAGATCCAGCTCGACCTTCTATATGACATCACCTGTGTGTCGCCACTGATCGTCCTCGGAGCCCTGACGAATGCTACAGTCAATCGACCAAGCAGGGCATCTGTACCTTGAGCTTTGAGTGTAAATTCAAGCTCTCTTGACATACTCTCAGTACTCAGCGAATAGGCGAGTGGTAGTGACTTCCATTGTTTCTTACAAGGCAATGATCAGTGGGCCGAGTTGTTGTTCTGTCAGCTTTAGACTATCTTGTTGGTGCATCTGAATGGTAGTAGTCCACGGATAGGCTGTGTAGAAGAATGATTACTTAAGAGGTCAGATAGTCATTTTACTACACCATTTTCTTGCTGGTGATTCAAACCATTCTCTCCGCCGATTTTCTAGTCTATCATCCTGGTGCTTTTGGGGGCGAAGTTTCGGAGTTGGGATTGAAGGTCTACTGGGGAAACTGTGTGTCTGGTCCGGCTCGGGTGCTATTTCCCTAGTTTATATATGCGAGCCATGTACAATCGTTTACTGCGTGCTGCACATGAAAGCACAGTTCTTGCTGATTCGAAGCGGAATTTCCCGTACAGTGTGAGAGACCTCTCTGAGGCTCATGTTTTTCTCATCTAAGACGGAACTTCGTACTTATTTGTGCTTACTATTCTGTGCAACATCGCGTGTGATTTTGGCAAGGATCTGCTCGCTCCGGAGACTCCGTATAGCTAACTAGTGTGTGACAATAAGTCCTGGGCTAGTCTGTCAGTGAGCCCACCTACAGTACCTTCGTTGCTTCGAGTACAACTCTTCAACAAAGAAAATGGGGATATTAAATTAATTCACCCTTGTCGGCTGTCAGCAGTAAAAATGCTAGCATCCCGCCAATCCTGCAGGCAAGGAAAGGAATCACCGCCTGGCCTCGTGGCTCAGCATCGGCCCCCTCGCGCGTATGTGTGACCGCTGCAAGGTGATCCGCCACGCTGCAGCTCTTCCTTTGCCCTACTCCCTTGACAAAGCCCAACTTCTGGAAAGAGCTTGGGGGCCGGATTCCTCGATCGGAACTTGAAGACTTTAATATGGACATGGATTCCTTTAACCTTTCTTTATTCTTCCTTCCCCCCTCATGCCCCTTGCCAGACAGCTTTTCTGGGGCTTGGGAGCCAATAACTGTCACTGAGTCCCTCAATGTCTCGTCCTCACGTATCCTTGGACGAAAAGACCTCCCATAATCCTCGACACACACCATGTTGACCTTCAGAGATGCTGTTGACAAGTGCACGGGGCTTTCCGGTGATGGGAAAGACATTGCCATCACCTTGGCTTTCTGTCTCTTTCTAGTGGCCATGACCATGGGACTTCGATTTTACACGTTGGTCATGCGAAGACAGAGCTTCCAAGCGTCGGACTATCTAGCACTTATATCTCTGGTAAGATTCTGAGTATTATATGCCGCTTGAGCTGTTTAAGGAGCTAATGGTGCGGTATCAGCTTTTATACTACTCTAGCGCGGTGACGGTCTTTCTGGGTATGGCACCGGATTCATCTATGGTGCAATCATTTTTGATATTAATCCGCCATCTATTCAGCTTTGACCATCGGTCACATTGGCTATCGGACATCGGAAACGCCAGCTTGGCGGCTCAGCATCGCCTTCAAGGTAGATAGTCTCGTCAGTCCATCCCTTACTATACTAAGGTATACTGACCAATTCGCAGTGCATCTATTATATCCGACTGGCATACCTCATAGGGCTAGGTCTGGTAAAATGCAGTCTTTTGCAAGCGCTTCAGAAAACCTTCATCCCTCCGACCAGCTATTTTCGGTTCGCCGTGTGGACGACAATGGTAATATGTGCCTGTTGGAGCCTGTCAGGGTTTCTTCTCGCATTTCTGGCCTGCCACCCATTCAAATACAATTGGACTCCGAATCTTGGAGAAGGTCATTGCGTGAATCAAAGCCACGTTCTACTGGGTCTTGGTATCATTGATTCTGTGACGAGCTTCGCCATCATGGTTCTGCCATTGCCGTATTTGCTCAGAACCAACCCGACGCGGTCTCAGAGGCTGGCAACCGCTGGCGTCTACGGGATTGGAGTCTTGTACGTATGCCCTGGGCTCTGCAATGGACGAGTGTCAGACGCAACATTTCTAATTGAGAAACCGAATAGCGCTGTTGCCATTGCCATCCTACTGACTGTGGCTCTTTCGAAAACCGACCTGAGCAATTTCAACGAGGCAGGCAAAATGGTCGTGGTCTGGTTCACTGTTGAGTGGACAGCAGCAATCATCGTGGCCAATGCATGCGTCCTTGCACCAGTGTTTGCCTGCCTGGGTCTTTGCCAATCTCTGCGTGCTGGCGCGAACACCTCGCTCAGCCACCCCAAGGACGGTTCTTATTTGCTGGGGTCGATGCGGACTCTGACAACAGGCGGTAGTAGCGCACCACTAAAGCCGAAAGCCACGCTGGCAGAGACAGGCTCGATTCAGTCGTCGCGATCGATGATGAGAGGGCTTGGGTTCTGTTGGACGGAGGCCACAGGACAAGCACAGCAACCAGGCTCCGTCCTTGCCTTGGAGCCAGGAGAGGTGCGCGTGCAGACAGGATGGTCTGTAGAAAGGTCACCGGCCAAGACAGAAGCTACTGCAACAACAACGATAGGAACCTAGACACACAGGGCTCCGAATCAATGAAGTCATGATCGTCGTTTCCCAAACAATTCCGACACTTGTGCTACTAGTGCATAGATTGTAAGACCGAGGGGGGCGGGGGAGACTGGCGCCACACCGGCTTGCATTCGTAGAGTGTTCACATTGAACTCCGAGTCCGATTAATCTAGAAATATTGGGGGCCACGCTAGATGCACATAAGACTTGCCTTGATTTCGCTCTTAGTGGATTTAACTTGATGACCACGTTGATTTCTAGTCTATCTATGCTGCAGTCAGCACACGTCCGATCCGATGATGGCTGGATTCCGTTTGTCTCCGCCTCCCGACTCCGAGTCCGCTCCTGCCGATTCCAGTTGAGGGTCAACATTGTAGACTAAAATCTGACCTGCAGCGAAGTTCTACGCTGTCAGAAAATGAGGAGAAGGCCCTCGCCTTCGGGCTGCCACGCGTGATCCATGACAATTGTCAGATCCCATGTTCTTACGAGCCTTTGTTGCGATCTTTCGTTCTTGAGTGAAGGACATTCTGTGCTCACTTCACACAAAAAGCCCATATCTATCGCTGTTGCCTGTCCAGAATACTGGACCCAGAATCCCTCCGAACCATGAATAACTTGCAACAAACATCGAATACAAACACGTTTGCTCGCTCGAGCCGCTTATCAGGATTACGCTGTAGCTGCACCATCTTCGCCATCATTGCTCGTCCACCAGCGAGCAAGACATACGTGTCAGGCTGTCCGCTTGATCAGTTCGTTCCTTCAACCTGCGCGAAAGATGACCGGTAATCAAGTTCTTTTTCTATGGATTTGCTTTCGAACTTTGCTTCTTGTCGGCTGTTTCATCTCGAACTCAAAACTAGGTTCTCGATTCCTTCGTTCTTGGTGGTGGCACAGCGCTGCCTCTTCGCTTTTGGTGACCCAGACAAAGCGATCTCGTACTCTTCACCCACATTGGTGGATCTTGGTTGCGATTTCAACATTGCACAACTCTCTTCATGCCCAACGAGACCCAAATCTTACATTTCCAGAGCTCATCTCGATCAGATAGCAAACCAATGCCTCCAGATCACTCGGGGAGCGTATTGCGACCCTGACTATACGGATACACTGTCAAATGCGAGGAGCAGGAATCAGTGGCGGTGAATTCGTGGACACAGCTGACAGTGTCAAACAATCGAACGGATCGTCGTGGCTATGCTGAGCTCGAGGGTCCCAGTCTATGTACTTAGCGCAAGGCTAGAAGCATCGAAGCCGGATCGCGTGGTCGGTGGGGAACCAACAACGAGGGTCTATGACAGCAGCCATCTTACGGCATGCTCGTCTGGCACATCTCTTGGAACAAGAACCCAGCGGAGTCATCGAACTCGACCAATTCTTCCCCGATCGCTTCATGTGTCGCAAATAGAAGCACTTCCCCACTCGTGCAGGATTGCAGTGTCAGCACCACGAGGGCAACACCGGTTGCATGGATTGTTTCATTTAAATAGGATGTGGTTCCGAATCCTTCCTGAGGCAGAGCAGTCTACTTCGAGTATGGTCCGCTCATCCACTTCAACATGGACGCCATACGCGACATCCCTGACGTGTATATTTCTCAACGATCGGTGCATATAAGCTGACATGGATTGAAGAATCCGAGATTCCTCTGGCGCGGCAACAAGAGTCCTGACTAAGCGGAGCATTCCTCTTGTCTCACGATCGGTGTGAACTGTGAGTCGCAAAGCGGCGCAACCACGATTTAGAGTATCCAGTCTGGAGTAATTGTCTGGGCTGCTCAGCCACTGTTAATGTATGAAAATGACAGAAATATGCGTTGCCCCCTAGTTGTGCACCAGATGATCGATTTGAGAGACCTCCAGTAGATGCAGCCATTGAGCTTTGTCTTGGGGACAAAGACTCTCGATATACAATTGGCAGTAGGGCCTAGTGAAGCCATACATAAAGGTAGAAAGCTGGAGACTCTACTTCACATAGGTTTACGAACACAAGTCTGCATAGCAGAACTTCTGAACAGGATTGTAGCAATGTCCGATTACCATCGACTGGTAAGAGTCATAGAATCCTCAAGTAAACTTGTGAGTAGTACCTAAGCAGCAGATACCTATCACTACATTGCAGTCAGTTCAATCGGCCTCTGTCTCCCAGTTGCGCAGCACAAAGAATCGTGCGCAATGCCCAATCACCGGACCATCGGCAGTGACCCAGCTTTCTCCGCATTCTCCGCTTGGAGTCTTCCCCACTCTACTTCCACAAGGACGAGTACTCGCACTCGAAAGCCAAAAAATAAACCGTTCAGACGACAATCTTCTTTCAACCTCAGTAGATTCATTCTACATACCCTGGGTCCCCATAAATAATTCTCCACGATGAAAGTAGCTGCAGAGCTCCCCCTCCGTATCCTTACCCATAACATCCGGTATGCAACCTCATCTCCATTCCAGGGCGAGCGACCCTGGGCCGATCGAAAGCAGCGGCTGCTGAACGAGCTACTGTACAATACACGCCATCAAAACGCCTTTATATGCCTACAAGAGGTTCTACATAACCAGCTGGTGGATATACATACGGGGCTGAACTCTCCCCATCCCTCCTCCCCCAGCCAGACCTGGGAGTACATCGGAGTCGGCAGGGACGATGGCCGCGAAGCAGGCGAGTATTCTCCGATCTTCTACCAACCCGCAATCTGGGAGCTCCGAGACTGGGAGACCGTCTGGCTGTCTGAGACCCCGGATGTTCCCTCCAAGAGCTGGGATGCCGCCTCGACCCGCATCGTCACGGTGGGCGTCTTCACCCATCGCGCGAGCCGTCGGACTGTGTTGGCATTGAACACCCATCTCGACGACCAGGGATCCCGGTCCCGATTCGAGGCCGCCCATATTATCCTGGCGAAGATCGAGGAGTATCAGGCGAAGGCGACGTCCGGAGGCGGTAGCAGCAGCATCTCGGGGGTGTTTCTTGCAGGCGACTTCAACAGTCAGGAGGACCAGGAGGCGTATACTGTGTTGACAGCGCCGGAGTCGCCCTTGGCCGACGCGGCCAAGTTGGTGACACCCACGGAGCATTACGGCCACTATCTGACATGGACCGGGTTTGGCCATGAAGGGCAGGCTCCCACTCGCATTGACTACATCCTACTGGAGTCCACGGCGGACAAGGTTTTCAGCCACGGTCGCCAGCCGTGGATAGTCGAGGGGTATGCCGTCCTGGAAAATCGGTTCGAAGACGGGGTCTTCAACTCGGACCACCGGGCAGTGGTGATTGATGTGCTCTTAGGCCAGTAGAATGACGGAGGAAATTGGTTGCAACATTTTCTGGACATAACCACCGACGAGTAACATGTGCAAAACTGGACTGTCCATACGGTACGGTAACACTTGGTATGCTTGGTCACCGATTCGGTACGGCATCGAAAGACTAGATCCACCGTTGGCGACACTGACGCGCTAACGGAGGACCGGCTTACTGTCTTGGGAAAGGCTTAGTGTCACATGATAAGCTGAACTGGTATAGCGCGCGGGAGTGCGTCGGTTACCGTACGAAACAAGCGACGGTATTACAGCATCAATACAATGACAAGTGTAAGAAAGCTTGAGATCGGACCAGAAGATAAAGCAGCATGAAGTATGAGTTTGAATAGCTTCAAAAGGGCTCTGAAGGGTCTTCTGTAGCCCTTGAAAGACCGTCGAACCTCTCTCCATGCGATTGGCATCCTCCCTTTTGCTCCCTGGATGACTTTCCTTCCCCCCCGGGGAGCCCGGCCAGAGGGTAGAGACTTGTAACGGCGGTTTCCCTCTGGTTTTCCGCTCTATGTGCCTTCGCCGCTGCTGTCCTTCAATCTCTCCGTCTCTTTCTCTCTTCTCTTTCTCTTTCTCTTTCCTTTCCTTTCCTCTCTTCCCGCCTCCAAATCGCGTCTTTGATCTCTGATAGACTCGGCCATTTGCCAACCTCCACCCCCACAATTTTTATTCCCTGAACGATTGGTCCGCAACGAATAATCGGCATTCTATTTGGGAGACTCGATTAAATAGCCCTGAGCTATCAACCGAAGGGTGAATAAAGCTTCGCTCCGCAGAACCGAAGCTCCCGACCTGCCGACCACAGCGGGAGCGGCGTCAGCTGATTAGCCTCCCCCGTCCGTCCTGTGCCTTCTCACTCATTCAAACCGACTCAGACCGACCAGACCCAGACCCGGCTCCAGCACCAGCAGACCAGACCGTCCAGACCAGACCCATCCACTCTTGTCTGTCTTTCCCACCTGCCTGCTCATTGGAACCAGCTTTCCCCCGACTCGTCTGCTGGTCTAGCTTGGTATCACCGTCTTCCCATTCAATTCTCATTCTCTTGCTGGTGGCTTTCTTGGTTAGTTGTATCTTTACCTTGATTCTCCCGCGTGCCTGCCATTCGTACTACCCTCCTATCTGTTCCCCCTCCCCCCTCTCATCCTCTCTACCTTACCTCTGTTCCCTTGCCATTTTGCTGGCAGGTATGTCACTTCCTCCCAGCTTGTCGTTTCTATTTCCCGCTTCGCTCCCTCAGCTTCGCGCAGATCTTCCTCCATAGGTTTTCGCGCGTTGCTGAACGGCTCCGGATCATGGCAAAGGAGAGCGACTCCCGGGTGGCGGTCTTGCGACATGCCCTTTCGAAGGGTTTTCACCCGCAATGTCTGGTGCGCCGTCGCGTCTCCATTGCGATGACTGCAGATTATCCAAGGCCACTGAACTGACTTGGTTTGTTTCTCATCGCATAGTCCTCCCAAGGATGCTATCGTAATAGATTAGTGTCCTCTGCGCCTTTTTCTCTTCGAACCAGTCGTGTCGCTTGCAGATCAACAGAGCCCTCTGCGCGAGCGATAACGAGCCTCCATCTCGATTCCATAAATTATCATCATCGATGATGCCATCTCCCAATACCTCTCACACCGGACAATTACCCTCTGGCTCGCAATTTGACGACGGCTCTAGCATGTCTAACACAAGCGCGGATTACCATAATATGGCTGCCTCTGAACCCTCGTCAGGGCAAGGTGTAGACGGAGCTGATGCCATCGCGGAGGGTAAACAGAATGCGAAAGCCGTACTTGCAGCTTCGGGCGTTTCCCTTCCATCCAACGAATCGAGCCATGATGCGTCTAATGGCAACAACTCGCCTAATACTACCAATGGATCAGCAGCAAGCCGAAAACGATCGCGGGATGGTTCCGTCATACAACCTCCACCCTCCACGGAAAGCCTACCAGTGCGCGTCCGCGAGACGCCAGCGGACAAGATTCTCCTCGAAGACTACGTCAATCGCGAGTTTCACCATTCCGCACTGACAGCTTGGCAGAATCCTAGCCACGAACTTCTGCAGCAGAAACGCGCTGAGCGGGATTACTTCTTGGCGGTCCGGCGCGAGACTCACCTGAACCCCGCAGCGTTGTACGGTGTGGGCTATGAAGGATTCGGAAATGCTCGCACCGATTTGCGAAATCAACATCCCCAGCTGCTATACCCAGCCAACCGTCGACGTCCCGGAAATCGACGGACGAGGGAGCTCCGGGTATCTCGCAAAGATCTGAAAACACAAAACGAACAAGTGGAAGATTTGGTGCCTATTCGCCTGGATATCGACTGGGAGAAGATCAAAATTCGAGATACGTTCACGTGGAATCTTCATGATCGCGTGGTATCGCCGGAGCTGTTTGCCGAGAAACTCGTCGAAGACCTGGGTCTAACTATGGAAACGTGTGCCCCACTGGTGCGCATGATCTCGCAGAGTATCCAGGAACAGCTTTGCGACTACTACCCCCACATTTTCATGGAAGAAGATCCTCTTGACCCACACCTTCCTTACAGTGCCTATAAGAACGATGAGATGCGCATTCTGGTCAAACTCAATATCACCATTGGCCAGCATACCTTAATTGACCAGTTCGAATGGGACATCAATGATCCTTCAAACTCCCCGGAAACCTTTGCCGCACGAATGACGGACGATTTGTCTCTCTCCGGCGAATTTACCACCGCCATTGCGCACTCGATTCGAGAACAATCACAGCTCTTTGTCAAGTCACTTTACATCCTTTCTCACCCATTCGACGGACGTCCGATTGACGATCCCGATCTCAAGACCGCGTTCCTCCCTTCTCCTCTCACCTCATCCTTTAGACCATTCCAGGCGGCCAAGGAATTCACGCCATATCTATACGAGCTTAATGAGGCTGAGCTTGAACGAACGGAGGTGTCTATCTCGCGAGACCAGCGCCGACAGAAACGGTCCGTCAACCGTCGCGGTGGGCCGGCCCTGCCTGATCTCAAGGACCGCCAACGTACTATTCGCACGATGATTGTCTCGACCGTCATTCCCAATTGTGCGGCTTCTATGGATGAGAGTAATGTGTTCAAGCGGTCTGGCTCAAGTCGCACCCGTCGTGCTGCTGTTGGCATGCGCGACGGAGCGGACGAGTCGGAGGAGTCGGATAGTGACGAATCCTCGATTGCAGCATCTCCAGCGATTGGGCCCCACCTAGCTCAGGGCACGGCGCGCACGCGAGGTATGAGAGGAGCCGCTACCGCAGCACATGCCGCGCTCCGGGCGAGCCTGGGCCAATCCGCCACGCCCGAGCCTCATAACGAGGCCAGAGCCGCATCACGCAGGCGTGAATATCGGGAAGAGAGTGTGGATGAACCGGAGAAATTGATTGTGAAATTGAGAATCTCGAAAGAGAAATTCAAGCAGTATCTTGCGCACGGGATACAATCAATAGCAAGCCTCGCGAGTTCGACTCCAGTTGCACAACCGCCATCTCAGCAAGGCACCCCTCAAGTCCAAACCCCCACCCCGACTCCCATGGCTCCTCCTGTACAGTCCCAACCTGAAGTCCCCCTACCAAATGCCCCTCCGTCGGCGACACGACCAGTACCGATTCCACAGGTCAGAGTGGGAGACAGTCCCCATACCCCACAGATGGGAGCCACCGGGGTGAGTAAACAACGATTTACATAGTCCTCCTCACACGCCTCGGGCCCCGGCCGCAAGATCTGGCAGTCAGTTGAGGATTAGAACCCTCAGACAACCACAGACTAACATAGTTTGACTTAGCCATCGGCTCCCAACTGGCTTGTAGCGGAATTGGCGCAGCTGAACCGGTCTTACCCCAATGACTCCTTCGAGGCCACGATGCGGTATACGGCCGTCGACACGGAAACCGGACAGCCGGTAATCAATGCCAGCAATCAAGTCGGTAATGCCCGGCTGAAATACCAATACCTCCCACGCATCCGATGCCACGATTGTCCGGGCAAACTCTACAACCCCGGTCCTGGTATGACGGTCGAGAACTTCAAAGTGCACCTCACCAACGGCACACACATCAAGAATGTCAACGAACGAGTTGCTAGGACGGCGGCGGCGGCGGATGCAGCTGGGACGGCCGTAGGGGATGGCGGGAGTAATGTTGATACACCTCTGTGAATAATGACCTGAATGATGGGAGCGCATGCGCGCGCAGCACTTGGCTGTGATTTTCCCTTCCCTGTACTTTGTAGAAATCACATTATCTAACACAGACGCACACACTGTTGCCCAGTGGGCCTCTTGTGTTGCAATTGTTGTCAAACACCACACACCACACACAGACTACTCTAACAACGAGCCATCCTCCTCCCCTTTGACTTGATGTACATGTTTCTTTCTAGCGAGCTCTTTTTGGGAGAGAGGGTGGAGAAAAAGGTCTGGTTTTTTAGTCAAGCTCGTCCCCCTTTTTTTTTTTTTTTTTTTGACTACTACTACCACTGCCACCATTGCCACCACTACCATTACTACTTCTACTTCTACTGTAAGATATTCTCTCGAGGGAGCAAAGCGAGCCCACGTGGCCCAGCCGGGCCGTCTACATCTGCTTTTCCCTGTCGTCCCTCCCCTCTTCTAGTGCTTCAGTGACACTACACTCATGCCCTGCATCTTCCCGAATAGCGTCTGGGAAGTATAGGGTACGGTATTGTATCCGACCAAGGGATTCGACCTCCTGGCGATTGATTGAAGCTTACAAGATTGCACCCAACCAACGCCGGGAACCCGTATATCGAACTAACCTTTTCTTTCGAAGCTTTTGTTTTCCATCTTTACAATTGAACTTCTTGGAAACTCCTTCAGCAAAGTTTCTCATCATCGACAAAAGACATCACTCGGTAGATGAACTAACCCTACGGTCATCGTGAAGGAAATACAATTCCTTTTGGTCGCGAGGAGGAGGCGGAGGAGGAGGAGAAGGGAGGCAGGCAGGCAGGCACACACGGTCAGTTAGCTTCCATGTCCACAGGCAGATGTGTCGTCGACAGTTGTAGTTGCTGTTGCTGTTGCTGTTGTTGAAGGGTGCTTGAATAGCCATGTACATACATGTACAGTACACACCCACCGTGTAGGTCAGCTTATAGCTCGGAGTGTCGGAACTGGCGAATGCTCTGGCATTGGTAGAAGAATACGGTGTCTATTCGCGGGGGTGATAACTCTCTGGGAAGTGGATGGAAGGGCTGTTATAGATGTTTGGATTCGTTGTACTGGATTGGTGAGGAAGTGAGGAAGTGAGAGGATGACTGGCCGTCCGGGATCAGAGGCAATGAATGGCTTCTGGCTACCTGATCTAGCAACGTACTGTACAGCTCCATGCACAGCGCACAACCCACATCTAGTCAGGTTGAGTCCACCGCCGGCCGACTGACTGCTAGAACAATCAATGCGTACAGGATGACACAAGGACAAATAGGACCTAGATTTGGGGTTGCGGAAGAAAACGAGTATAAGACTAGCACTCGCGTGTGGATCGTCTACATCAGGAACAGCAGGAGCAGATTGTTAATACGTAGGATAGACTACATACACACATCAATAACTCAGCAACGTGCAAAGCCCTCGTCTGAAATGATAGCATAATACCTGCATCAAAATGCATCAATGGATAGACACAAGAATGACACCTAACCCCGGCATATCCCGATACAAAGAATACAATACTTGCTAGCGACACGGGACGAAAAATAGTCGAAATCACTCAAGTCGATAGGATAAGATGGAAGGAAATTGGTATGGTATGGGAAATAAACAACGCTTCTCAATATACATAGAGATCTGTGGAGCAGTAAACCACTCACTCACTCACTCGCACCACAAACACACCGAGATGGATGGATAAATAGATATAATAAAAGAGAGATAGATAAAACATAGATTTGGGGGATTTGTGCTTCGACAGCATCGTCCGTGGTGGTCATGGTCCTAATCGCCGTCTTCCTCCTTTTTAAACCCCCCGTAGGCGGATAGCTTGGTTGTTCAGGTGGTAGCTACTAAGACCTGGGTGTGTTCTCATCATCATTGTCATCATATGATTATCGTCATCTCCGAGACGACCGCCGTGTTGCGAGAGTGGTACTGCCTTTGCCACGTGTCACGGCTCGGCCGCCGGTGGCTTTCTTCGGGGGCGAGATCGGAGGCGGCGATGACAATGGAGAGCTGAGATCCGAGTCGGAGATCTCGTCAAGGTCCTCGTCTAGTTTCGAGTTTGCTGCCTTTTGCGATTCTTTGGGTTTCAGGTTTTCCTTGGCGACGTCGTTGTCGTCGACATCGGCCTCCTCTGATCGCTCGTCGTTCTCGGACTCCACTTCCTGCTCATCCTCTTCCTCCACCTCTTCTTCTTCTTCCTCTTCTTCCTCTTCTTGTTGATCCCAGTCGTCCATCTCCAGGTCGTCTTCGTCGCTGTCTCGGTCAGCGTAGCTGATCCTCCTGGAGGCTCCTCTGCTGCTGCGTCTACGAGAAGCAGCAGCCGTCGCAGCGGAACTAGCTCCGTCACCGGCACCTCCATCCGAAGTCCATCCGTCCTCGTCCTTCTTCTTCCGCTTTGGCGCCTTGGACGTCCCAGCCGAGCCCGACGACTTACGAGGAGGTCGAGCCGGCTTCTCTTTGCTCTCTTTCTTCGCCTTCTTGGCGGAGCCGGTATCGCCACCGGTCTCGTTCGAGTCGGTCTTTCTCTTCTTCGCGGCGCCCTGAGACCCACTTTTCGTCTTCATGACGGACCGTACGACGCGGTCCAGCAGCTCTTCGCCATCTTCCGGGAAGAAGTTCGTGTCTGCCACCTCCTGCGCTTCGCGATGGCTGCCCATCGGAGCAAAGATGGAGCTTGGCACGCCCATCTTGCCCGGGTAGGTCTGCAGAATACTGGCGCCGCCGTTTGCACCACCGAACCTACGCTGTTGAGCGTAGATATCGGCAAATCGACGAATGGTCGCCTGAGCGAGGTCCGAGAGTGTGTGAAGACGCGTACTGATCTCATCAGACTTGGTGATGCCGTCGCGTGTTTGCTTGACACGCTGGGCGATGTGGAAAATTAGCGACAGGTTGTGCTCGTTGGCCACAGCTTGGAGGTAGAACAGGATGTAGCGTGCGAAGTCGGTCAATTCCTCAATTCGGGTCGAGTCGTCCATGTCCGCAGGCGGGTAATCGGGATGATAAGCAAGAAGGGAGAGAAGACGCGAGAACATAGACTCCATGACTGTTTGCTGGTCACTTCGCTTGCCGTTCATCTGCTGGGAGAAGTATGCCGCTCGAGAGCGCAGCCAGGTAAGGGTACTTTCCTTGAGGCTAGCATGTGGCTCAAACGCAAGCAAGAAGGGAACCGTGTACCAACGATACGTCAAGTGTGTTTGTTGTACGAGCTTCTTCTTGAGCTGACTGATGAAGCCGCTCCGAACTTCCAGCACAGGGTCTTGTGCGACGAGGGCAATCGAGTTGAAGTCCTTCGGCGTAAGCAATTGGTCGCATAGCCCGTGGGTCGCACACAACTTCAACAGTGACCTTGCTGCGAGAAGACGCAGTCTAGGCTTCTGGGTTGCCGGCGTGTCCCTCTTCTTCGAGAGCTCTCCGTCATTCATCACAAGCTTGTTCAAGGTGTCATAAACGGGTTCCGCATGAGCACGGAAGTCATCAGCATCATCGGAAGCATCCTTAGCTCGGAGACGATTGACGATGACCTTGAGAGCCCATTCTTTGGCCTCAGTCTCGTCGTCCACGGAATCCGACCACGAATATCCAGCATTCGGTTCTGGTGAGCGATTGGAAAGCAAAACCTGGTTGACAGAGATTGAGATGATTGCATCGCGCTCATCATCTGCCTCTTTAGATGCCAACAAGTTGAGCTGGGATAAGGTGGCGAGCTTGGTGAGGAATCGAGCGGATCCGTAGCTCCAACCCGAGACACACTTGTGAATCAGGTCCTTAGCATACATCTCCTTCTTGTCGGCGACAGCCATCAGAATTGAAACAGCATGCTTAGCAGCCCTCGGCGACGGGCTGTGCAGCGCATAGTTGACCAAGGCCTGGAAGAATTTTCGCTCCTTGGGAAGCTTGGAAGGCAATTTCTTTGCAAATCCGGAGCATGCTTTGAGGATCTCCTCCGTCCCCGCGCTATCCCTGGTCGTGGCGCTCGGAGCCTGTGATTCAAGATCTTTGCACATCTCCTGGATTTGTGCCTCCAGGACCTCGGGATTGCGAGAGGAGATTTCTCGTAACATCTCATGAGCAGGGTTTGCCAGCCCGTTCTCGTCGGTCCTCGAAAGGCTCATGACAGCGGGAATGTGACTCCGGTTGAACACGAGGGAACTGCTGCGATACAGCAAAGGAGTAAGAGTTTCAAGCAATGGGGTATTGTTGGCACTCTGTACCCTCCGTGCGAGTTCTTTGATGGCCTTGATGACCGTTCGATAATCGCTGACGGCGGCCATAGCGAAGCGAACAAGCTGGTAGCCACGTCGGTCGTGCACTTTAGCGAACTTCCACAGATCTGCAGACGTTCTGGAGGGATCGGGGAACGTTTTCGATAACGTATCGATAACTTTGCTCAATTGAGCTTGAATCCGGTCTTGATCTTTTTCCATCACTCCGCCCTGCATGGAGATGTTAGCGGACGATCACAGAACCTGGGATAGCAGGCTTCACTCACGTTGTAGTCTTCGCAGGCCTGCAAATAGATGGTCATCGCAGTTCTCATCGAGATTTGACGGGCCTGCATGGCAAAGAAAACCTTCTTCGCCTTGTCATCCATGCCCCTCAAAAGGGTCAGGATACGACGGGTGCGGACCTTGTCCACATCAACCTCAGCATCGCCCTCCTGTGCCTGTGATCCCTTCTGCTTCTGCGACTGCGTGGAGCTGCTGCGGGTCAACTTCGCCTTCACAGGGGGGTAGTTAAGCGGCAGAAGGATCTCAAATAGAACACGGTCAATCATGACATGAATATCCTGGTCATTGGTATAGAAAGCATCGAAAATCTTGGATGGTCCATCTCTGAGCAGAGGCGCGACCACCTCGTCGTCCCGCTCGATTTCGCCCGCAGCGACCGCCCAAATCCGGGCGAGGGTCTTCATTGCATGCTCGCGCACCTGCGGTTTGCGGTCTTTAACTCGTTCGGCAAGAACGAAAAGAAGCGAATCTGGAGTCGAGAAGCCCCCACTGACACCAAGCTTGTTCACCACATAAGGCAAATCAAAGTTAGCAATCGCGTCCACGGCAGCTACACGCACTCTGTCGTCAGCATCGCGAAGCATTGACGCAACATGCTTGATGAGACTCTGTTCCTCATTCTCACTCAGCCCCGAGCCACCGGCGGACGTGAGCAGAATTCGTCCCACTACAGTCACCCAAGCAGCACGGACCGAAGCAGACTTATCCAGACGGCGGCTAAGAAAGCTTTCATAGGTGGAACTGTGCGTTTGCGAGAATGGCTTCGGAGAGAATGGCGTCAGAAGAACGCTGGGCTGAGGAACAGTCTGCGCATACTCAGCCAGGGTTACAGGTGGGTAGGCCGCAGGGTCCATTGGCGGCGGCGGGGGTGGTCCAGCAACCCCGATTCCAGCCGTCAAATCGCCGATTGTTTGTGTAGCTAGCAGACGCAAGGCTAGAGACTCCGCAGACAATTCGGCCTCCAGTTGGGGAATCACATTTTGCAAGACCTCCGGGCAAGCTTTCCACAATTCTCGGATCAGACGATGTGCTTTGCTCAGCTCTTTGATATCTTCTCCTTCCTCGTCCGAGTCCTCCAGGTTTGGCCTTCGGTGGGCGCTCTTCGAAGATCCGTTTGCGCCTGGTGCGGGAGCCGAAGCGTCGATGATAACATTGTTGAAATACTGGCTGATATGACTGGTCATCCTTTCCGGGCACGCTTGGCAAATTGCCTTCGCCATGTTATAAGCGGGAGGATAGTCCTTGAGGAGGAGGGTGCCTTGTTTGGCGTCAACAGGAGTTTCACCTTTTCTTCCTCTCTTGTTGGGTAGCTCCAGGGCGCGGGGATCGATGCGCAAAAACTGGGCCACGATGACATCCACAACATCGGGAGCCAGGACAGGCGATTCATCAATCACCGTCACGAGAAGGCGTGTCATATCGAACTCAACATTCTTGGCGACTTCTTCCCCGGTAGAGTTCTTGGAGGATCCAGAGACGATGTCGAAGCAGCTTGTAAATAGCGGTATAATCAATGTGTCTGGGTGATCTAGGTCAGTCATGAGTACGATACTCTTGACTTCTGCGAGAGAGTTGAGGACGTAAATGTGCTGGGCATTGTAAGGATTTGACGGGTCCCCTAATGCAGGAATGATGGAGGTGACTATAGAGGTAAAGATATCCTAGAGTATTCCGAGGTAAGTCAGCATTGCCAGCATCGAGACGAACCGCACTCAATATCGGACAGTCTCTCAATGCAGATCAATTGCATTGACGACGAAGTCAGACAAGGGTCGTGATGAATGTCGGCGCACCTTCAGTTGGTTTGCCGTGAAAGGCGCGTCAGGAGCACAAAGGCGCAAGACGTCAACGATGCAACAGGCGGTCCAAGCCCTTACTCCCTTATCCTTATGCCCCAGCAGGTGAGCGGTGGCTAGCTCCTGCGACACCTTTCTCAGCGAGTCGGTGTCGATTTCCTCCTGCTCGAGTTTGCGAAGCTCCTGCGCGAGGGTCTGTAGTCGTGAAAGTAGATCGGCCACGGGAATGGCGGCTCGTCCTACGCGCCAGGACAGCGGCTCGTTGAACTTGAGACGGCGCAGACTGCCGGAGATATCTTCATGGTCCACGACCTCCGTCGCGACGGAGGGACCTTGACGAGTGCGCGCGGGCATCGTGGACGAAGCGCGGGGGGACGGGAGCCGATTGAGGGTGAACTTCAACACACCATGCGCGGCGCGGGTGGATGCGGGAAATAGGGTGTGATCAACGAATGGGGGAGGGGTCCAACCTCCGTTACGTAGAAGAAGATGTAAATAATAAGAGAGAGGAAAATAAAGGAAATTAGATGAGAGGGGGAGGGGAGGGGAGGGGAGGGGAGGAGTTGGGGAGGGACAGGAATCGATTCGGGTGAAGAGGGAAGGTGGTTGGTTCGGCTTTGCGGTCGGAGGAGCAGTAGGTAAGTTTAGCAGTAGCAGCAACAGCAGCAACAGCAACAACAGCTGCACCACCCAAAGAACGGGTGATTGACGGGTTTCGAACCTCGCCGACCGCCTTCGACCGCCTTTGACCGCCTTCCGTGGGGCGGGACGCGTCGCGCGCCTTTCAAAAGCACTTGCCCTCTTTCGGTTTCGGTTGCTTCCCCTCGGATCTCCTACTCCGTCCAGTACTGTACTGTACATCCAAGATACTCATTCCTCATAGAAACGGTCGGGAATTGAGTCAATATCCAGTCCACACACTCCGCAGACATGCGATTTGACAATCAAAGCGTTTTCTAACTGGTAATATCTGCCAGCTGCCGAAGTGTCTGACCAATTAATCCCTGGCTAGCTCTGAAACGAGGGATCCCCAATCCCCGGCATATGACGTGGCCACGCTTATTCTGAGCTACTATACAATGAACCACGTCCTGATGCACAATCGGACACATGCAGCCAATATCAGACGAGCCGAAAAGAAACTCAGTGGCGAATCTCATTTACCTACAAGAACGCGGTCCTATCTTCAACACCGCATTGCAGTCTGGCCAGCCATCCTAGATGACCTTTCACTCCACAGGTAAACAATTGAGCCACGTCTTGATATATTGTATTACTTTCAGCCAGTATATATGCAGATGAAAAGGCAAATGCTATCTATGCCGCATCGAGATGCCGCTATGCTATGCACATATCACATATACCGTTCAATAAACATTACCCATTTGATCATATATCCGTCACGAGAACGCCATGTAGGTGAGTGGAAATGCTGATGCAAGTCTTTCCTGGAAAACGAAAAAGAAAGAAGAAGAAGAAGAAGAAGAAGAAGAAGAAGAAGAAGAAGAAGAAGAAGAAGAAGAAGAAGAAGAAGACAGATGAGCGAACATGTTTGAGACACAAATAATAGTTTTCTGCATTATCTAATAAGTCGTGCGATCAACTAAAAATAGCTGCTTACAAAGGACCGTCCAGGAACACCACCACTCCGCCACAGCCAACAAACGTACTGTATAGTACACCTACTCGTAAAACATCAAAACACCGACACTACCGCCTGCTTGATCAGTCGGCCTTTTCGAAGTTTCCACATGTCAACCGGGTGTTATCGGACGCATGCACCACCACGGACAGATTACCGAAGAACGCAGGTGTATCCTCAACGTTAGACAAGAACCAGTCGGTGTACGCGACTGCGACGGACTCCCCAGGAGCCGCCCAGATAGGGCCATGCTTTCCACTGAGGTCGCCGACCTCGCAGGTCTGAGGTGCCTTGATGTCGCAGGGAGGGGTATCGGTGCGGCCATACGGGTCCAGGTGGCTGCTGGCACTGTAGCAGTTGCCGTCCTCGGGCACCGGCTTCTTGTGAATATGGTATACTATTTGGGAGGTACCAGTCAGCACGTCACGGGTGAACAGGCCGACAGCATTCGCACGGGCGATACATACATAGGGGCTGTTGGTCCGTGGGAATACCCCAGAACTTAGCATGGATAGTGATGCCGACATTATCAGGCCCCGGAGATGCCTTGAGGTGGCCCTGGACGGTGGTATTGTCCTTCTGCAGGAGCTGAACCTGCCACACGGAGTCATCGTTGTCCCAGACAATGGGCGCATTGGTGTCTGCCGCGGTCGCTTGGAGGCAAAGGAGGCCAAGCGAGGCCAAGGAAAGAGTCTTGAGCCACATGGTCGGGAAGATTTTCAGATAAAGATGGGAGGGAGGCGGAGTCAATCGGAGGCCGTCAAGCAGTTCGTTGTGCGAGGGTGGTGGTCTTTATGTTTGGCTTTCGCAATGGTTGTTGACGAGGACGAAGCAAGGAGGCCCTGGGCTGTATACGGCGCAGAGTAATGGCGGATTGGAGGGCAAGTGCGACCTTAGCAACGGCGGGTTTTATATCAGTCCTGCGAGAGTTCGAGCCAAGCCTGCCAGTCAGTCAGGCACAGAGAGCGACTGAGCGTCTCCAGTTGGGTCTCTGAGCTAATCGGCACCGCCCATTCCAAACTGGCCTCTCTCATTGAACCATCTTGCCCTGACAGGAGAGGGTTGTGGTGTGCGGTTGGCCGGTTGCGGTAGAATGCAGACTGTCACCATCCCTTGTTACACCAGGGACTAGGATGGACAAATCAATGTCACTGTCACCGTGGCTTTGAAGCTCGCCGGTGCGTATTCCTTTTAAGTGACAACAGCTAACAAGGCTCATCGAAGGACGATGATGTCTGGACCACGTAGCCAGGGAGGGTCGGTTCCTGAATTTTCTTCACTTCTTCTTCTGCAGCTCTGGTGATTTCATCATCCTCCGCATTCAGAAATAGTAACCCGAACGAGCCAAGCCATGCTGGCTATACGAGGTTCGACCCATCACATAGACAAGAAAAAAAATAATGAATGAATGAATGAATGAATAAGCTGTTGAACGAGTTGTTGGATCAGTCATAATTGATTTGTGAGGTGTTGTGACCGAGTCGATGGATGAGTGGTTGGACCAGAATAGCAATCACGAGCAATGCCCGGCGAGGGTCTCGTGACTCCCTTTTCAACTCACCAACTCACCAACTCACTCCGCCTCGCTGCATCTCCTTTGCCTTTGTTATGCATCTCGGTCGGAGTGACTGCAGATCGGGTCTCCTCCGAGTCTCTCTCGGGCAGAGAGACCCCGAGTGTCATCCAGTGTTCCATCGGACAGCAAATGGAAGGAAAGCTTGACTCCAACTGCCAGACTTCCCCGCGCAGTCTAGACTCCACCTCCTCCCCTCCTCCACTCTCCCACTTCTCCGCGCCAATGGATGCCTCATATCACTATCGCGGACTTCGTTGCGATCAATATCTCGCAGCTCGGCGAATGTCCTACTGCTCCAAATCCACCCATCCCCAAGAGGAGAACTGTTGATAAGATGTAGTGCATGATGAGGGAAGGCCTCTATTTATTCGAGGAACTGGCCAGGCTCCGGCTGCCCATACCCGACGGATGACTTTCACAAGCACATCGGTGACTCTCGCTTTTTTTGACTCTTGCTGATCTTGTTCCGACCTCAAAATGTCTCTGGCTGAGTCCCAATACATAATTCAGCTCCCCAAGACGCCCTCCATAATTGGTGCGCTGGACCCTCGAGGCATTGTCCAACGATGGCTCACAAACCTCGAGGCACTCCTCACCACAGGCACTTTCCACCAACTTGCAGCTCTTCTCCATGAAGAATCTTGGTGGAGGGATTTATTGGCAGTGAATTGGGATCTGCGCACGATCCAGAATCTGGATCGGATACAGGATTTCCTGTCTCAAAATCAGCCCCGTGCTGGTCTGTCTGCTTTCCGTGTCCAACACGAGGGCAAGTTTCAGCCAAAGCTGGAATTCCCGACGGAAGGCCTAAGATGGATCACCTCCATGTTCCTCTTCGAGACGCGCGTAGGCCACGGGACTGGGGTAATCCGACTGACGCAGAATGAGGCCGGCGAATGGAAGGCATATTCGGTGTGTACGACGCTGCAGGGTCTAAAATCCTTCGAAGAACCCTTGGGTCTACGCAGAGCACAGGGTACCATTGAAACCATGCCTGGTGGTCTTAGTCAGGGAAACTGGCTTGAGCGCCGTCAAAGGACGATCAAGTTCGAGAACGAGGAGCCTACAGCTTTGATCGTCGGTGCTGGTGAGTTTAGTCTCATGCACGTGATATCTTAAGCTAACAGCAGATCAGGACAATCCGGCCTAAACATGGCTGCTCGACTCCAGTCCTTAGGTGTATCTCATCTTATTATCGACCGGCATGAGCGGATAGGCGATAATTGGCGCAAGCGATACAGAGTGAGCGATCCTACCATCCCAATGTGGTGTCAAATCTAACATCTGCAGACTCTTGTCACTCATGACCCCGTCGAATACACTCACATGGCATATCTGCCCTTCCCTAAGAATTGGCCGCAGTACACGCCGAAGGACAAGCTCGCCGACTGGTTCGAAGCATATGCCAGCATCATGGAGCTCAACGTATGGCTGCAAACCTCCATCAAGTCCGCCACCCACGACGACGCCAAGCAACAATGGACCGTAGTCGTCGCCCGTGGCAGTGGAGAGGAACGCACTCTTCATCCGCGCCATCTGATCTGGTGTACTGGTCACTCAGGAGAGCCATTGGCCCCGACCTTCCCCGGTCAGGAGCACTTCAAGGGTACCGTCTACCACGCGAGCCAGCACGACGACGCATCTTCACACAACGTCAAGGGCAAGAAGGTCATCGTGGTCGGCACCGGCAACAGTGGCCACGACATCGCGCAGAATTACTACGAAAACGGGGGCGAGGTGACCATGCTGCAACGCAGCGGCACCTACGTGATCACCGCCGAAAAAGGTGTACTAATGATGCACGAAGGCCTCCACGAAGAGAACGGGTGATTTCAATTCCTCCCTCTCCCATCCAAAGACAGAACCCCATACCCATCCCTCTACAACCCCCCCAAAAAAGTCACCCCTGTTACAATGAAACCTCCTCTAACCCCCGAGAACAGCCCCCCAACTGAAGAAGCCGATCTCATCGCCGAATCCCTCCCCTACCCCGTCCGCTTCGCCCTGGACGTCCACTTCACGAAACGCGTCCAAGCCGCCGAGCACGACCTCCTCACGGGCCTCCAGCAAGCCGGCTTCGCCCTGGACTTCGGCCCGGACGGCGCCGGCATCTCGCGCGCCTACATGACCCGCGGCGGCGGGTACTACATCGACGTCGGCTGCAGCCCCCTCATCGCCGCCGGCAAGATCGCCGTCCAGCGCAGCTCCGAGGGCATCTCGCATTTCACGGAACGGGGCATCACGCTCCGCGACACCAACCACACCACGCTGGACGCGGACGTCGTGGTGCTCGCCACGGGGTACGATAACATGCGCACCACCGTCCGGAAGGTGCTCGGGGATGGGGTCGCGGACCGTCTGCGGGATGTGTGGGATCTGGATGAGGAGGGGGAAGTTAATGCTGTACGTTTCTCCCATTCTTTTATTTTTCCTGGGCGGTGTTCGGAAGAATGAGCGAACGGGCCCAGGGTTCCTTTGACATAGAACCTTTGCTGGTATGGGCTTGACTAACACCACTAACTTGAATTGCAGATGTGGCGCCCTAGCGGTCACCCCGGGTTCTGGTATATGGGCGGCAATCTGGCGCTGTGTCGCGTGTACTCCAAGTTTCTGGCGTTGCAGATCAAGGCCGTGGAGACTGGGTTGGTGGAGGGGCAGCAGGCGCAGTCGAAGCTCTAGTGGTCATTGCTGCACATGGAGAACCAGTTTAGACATAAAAGGGTAGCTTGTGATTGGCTAGAGGATTACCGAAGCCGAAACCTCTACACTTATACTACGGAGCCTCAGGTCAGAGATGAACTCATCATTCGTAGACCTCTCCCTTAGGAGAGGGACAGACAGTGAAAATTCTTCTATATACCAGGTACCACCTCTCCGTTCTACCCAAAATGATCATGACATAGATACATTAAACACGTTAAGTCGCTGAAACACATCTCATCAAAAATAATAAACAACCCATGCGTCTTGAGAATCATATCCAGAAGCGTCGTAGCTCATACTGGGACCCTTCATTTACACACAATCAATCAATCTCTCGCCTGTTCCCCATCATCGATAATCATCTCGACATCCTTGATGGGATGGAGCAGCATCGGGGGAAGACACATGCGGCCCTCGCCGGCCAGCTCCTCCTGCTCGCCGCCGTCGTTATCGACCTTGAAGCCCAGCCAGCGGCGCCAGAGGTTCGGCGCGAAGCCGGCCGAGTAGAACCAGGTGGTGCCGCGGAAGTTGTGCTCGCGGTCGCCGAAGACGGAGGTGCGGGCGCCGCCGGAGGCGCCGTTGCGGCCGGCGTTGAAGACCGCGTCGACGTACTTGGTGGGCCAGCGGCGGTCGAGGTAGATGGCGTGGGGGACGGAGACGGCCTTGAAGCCGTGCTGGAGGGCCGTCGAGGCGGGCCACATCTCCGAGAACATGGTGTGGCGCTTGCGGACGGTCTCCTGGTGCATGGTGTGCAGCAGCTTGTGGGACATGCGGGAGGCGGTGATGATGGCCGTGCGGCGCGGGGGCATCGTGCCGGCGGACCGGTCGTAGCCGGTCACGTCGTCGCGGAGCGCCCAGGTCGTGCCCTCGGGGTCGAAGAGCGGGTTGAACACGATGAGGTCCGCCTCCTCGCCGACGCCCCACTCGTAGCGGTCCTTTTCCATCGTGGTGGGCGGGATCCCTTCGCCTTCGACCTCGAGGATATCCGGCTCCGCGGGCCGCTCGGGGCCCCAGACGGACTTGTCACCTTGCTGATGCAGGGCGTTCTTTTCGGCTGCTGACTTGTCTTGGCCGGGCTTTGGTGCACTCCACATGTTGTTCGGACTGTTGGTGCCGATCTCGGTCTGCACGCGCACCATCTGCCGGAAGTCCTCCCACGTCCCTTGGACGGACGGGATGTAGAAGCGCGCATTCCGTTCCCAGAGACCCTTGCGGGGCTGTTCTCGCGCCCAGCTGACGACCTTGTCGAAAAGGTGATACCAGTGCCCTGTGTATCGGGCATCCATCTCCCAGTTCCAATAATAGTCGTATTCCGGATGCTGGTATGCGAAGTACTGCATGGGCATGTGGGTGCTGCGATAGACACCGTGCACAGAGAGTCCGCTAGCCCACGTCTCCTCCAGACCAGGGTACATGAGCGCCATTTGCCGCTCAGACCAAAGCGTCGCCATACCACGGAACTCGGCCGGCAAGGCATCTGTGAGCACACGCTCATATGTCTCATCATCAGCCCAGATCTGAAGATTCTCATCTTTGACTTGGACCAAAAAGTGGATTGCATACTCGCCGCCGGACTGCAGAGACAATTCCGAGATCAGCGAACGTAAATACAGGATGTCATCAGGACTATAGTGGTAGTCGTGCCAGGTACGCAAAATAAACGCAGTCCGGGGCAGCCGTTCATGTTCAGTCTGTTCTTGCTGATCGTTTTCCGGGGAAGGCGAGTTTGTTGCGGCATTATCCAAGGTCGGAACTCCGATCGGCATGGAGATAAAGCGGTTGAGACGCGGTGCGGGGAGCTCTTTAAAGCGATGGCTGTTGGTGGCCATGCATCGGTTTTGAGCAGCAGCCCAATCCACTTTCCGGAAATCCACCGGTGGAAAATCCTCCCAGACCCGCTCAGCGCCCTCGCGTTCTCCTTCGAGGCCTGCACCGATTCCACCTTTTCGGACACTGTAGCCCATCCCATATGGCCCAAGGCGGCCAAATCGATCGAAGCAAACGTCATCCCTAATGCCAAGCAATTCATTGGAGCCTATGACCGGGTCAGGGAACCCGCGAGGCACGCCAGGGTAATGATGCACCAAAGGAACCCGCATAGTCCCATCCTCATCTAGAAAGCATTCGTGTTTCTCTCCATACTTGGCGATGTGCTCTGGGGAAGCGTAGTCAGGGTACGGGTTGAAGACCAAGCTCGAAAAGGGTACGGTTTGGTCGCGCTTTGAGATGCTGGTATCGTTCTGAGAGCCAGTGTTGCCAGCCTCCATCGCTTCCAAGCTGTCGTTAGGATACTCGGGTACATTGTCTGTGCGCGTGACCAAGGTTCGGATGCCCCCATGATAGCGCTTGAGAAAGGGAAAGCTTTCCCAAGCGGGCGGCTTGGAACTAGGCTTGGGTAGCGGGACATTGACTCGACTGACAGTGGAGAGAAATGTGAACCGGAACAGAACGATGATGAAAAGCACGAGGAATGAAAGCAGACCCATGCAGAGCCATCGCATGACTCGGTGGGGGACGCGATAGCCCAATCCGATGCGAGGAGGTCGGCGCGCCGGCGCATCACTCAGCATAGGGCGAAACGAAGAAGCGGAGGAAGAGCTGGTGGCATCATCCTCAGTATCCGTGTCGGAATCATATGAACTCCGGCTATATTGACGATAGTGATGTTTAGGGCGTGCAGGTTGTTTCTCTATGTCCACCATCACATTGCGACTTTTCTTTGAGTATCGTGCATGAGCCGCTTTTGAGGCTGGCTGCCTTTTGGCTCGAATGGGCATGGTGGACACAGCATGAACCGGTGGGCGTTAACGACGTCAGAGGAATGCGCACCGTGCAGGGCGATCGATTGAACGGCGCCAGCGTTCCGAGGAATGGAAGGGGCAAGAGTCAACAGCTATCAGGTGTGTCAAGGTTAGTGAGCGATTGAATCATACATGTCTGACAACTGAGAACCCACATGTCTACCTGTTCTTGAGCAGTGTCAGAACGGTTCGCCCGAAAGTGGGTGACTGATCGTTGTCCACCGATCTATAGTCACAGATTCCCGAAGGGGACGTGGGGACAATTAAAAACAAAAGCACTCAAGTCCAGTCCAGCTGCCCGGGACTCGGATCGAGCCGATCAACAACAATTGATCAGAACGAGGATTTCGAGACAGCTCAACGCTCTCAGATTGACTGTCAACAAAACACAAGACCGCACAGTGGTACGGAGTATAAGTTATGGCGTAGTGTTTGGCAGATCGGCGCCAGTCGTTGCCCAAGAGACGACAACCAGCGCTTGCTGCACTAGGCTGGACTTGATTGTCTTGGCGGGGCATCTCTATAACTTGACTTTCACAACACTGAGATGAGTTCCGCTTTGAACGAGGATCAATCTTAGTCGCGGGGCTTATTTTCACAAGTGTAAAGTGTAGAAGGATAGAGGCGAACATGGAATAAACGATAAACGCTGCATAGCTGTGAAACTAGGCAAGTATGAAGTTCCATGGTACGGGGGGAGTTCCAACAAGTCAAGAACTCGAGCTGGGCTCGACCTTTCTTGTCCACATCCGGCTTAGTGCCTTGCATCAATGCGCTAAGCTTTTCTAGGATATTCTAAGCCTGAGGCACCTCCAGGCATTCAGCAGTGTGCGAGCAACAAGCAGCAGCAAGCTTTCCAGTCGCTCGTGTAAGTTAGGCTTTTACTGAGTTAAGTATTGTACTGTATGTACAAACTCCACATACTCCACTCAACTCAAAAGAAAAGGTCACACGATAGAGAAACTCGAGTAGCAGAGTCACCTGCGCAATGTACTAAGTATGTCTTTGCCCAGAAGCAGGTAGAGCTCTTTTCACAGGGATTGAATCCCAACTAAATTCCCAAGGCGAGCGTCAGGCACTTTCGGGGAAGCAGGAGGAAAACCCGTTATCTGCAACCATCAAGTGCGGTGATGTCACTGATAATTCCGACCTCACTTCCCCAAAACGGCTCCCGTTGAACGAATTAACAATCCTCTTCTTTCCCACCGAGTCTAATCCTGCCTTCAAGATTAATGGCATGACCTCCCAGGACCCCCGGCACTTGGAATGAAAGAACCACCACCGTGCTCCAGGGCCCACAATTACCCCGGTTCTGATGCGATGGACTCCACTTCTCGTGGGCGACGCCTCCTAGATGCCCAGAAACAAGAGCGAGCGCCCCAACACTCCAACAAGAGACATAGTACGGTAGCTGCACGGCACCTCCCACACCACACCTCGTGTTGCATTCGAATTCCTGCGACAGGGAAGAGAAAGGAGTATCTGTTGACGAAACAGCTCATCCGCTGACAGCTTCGGCATACCGTGGCTTTGGGGAGGCCGACGCTTTCCGTCCTTCTTATCCTCCGAGCCTCTTGGGTTTTCTTGTTCGAAGAGGTTACTTCGACATGTAGTCATTGCTGCTTCATCCGCATACCTTAGCTTCCTTTCGCCGGCATACATCACACTGACGAACGGTACCTAGTACTTCCTGCCTTCCTTTTCTTCCATCCACTCAGCCTCAACCACACCACGCGCAATAGCCGAGCCATTGATGAGCAGCAGAAAGCAATCGCCCTCCCTTTAATTCCTGTATGAATCACATTCTGGACTGCGGATGATTAGTTGCGGTGTGATGCAACTGTGACCGTTATTGGTCCACCTGGCTGCACCCAACAGTGCATATCCACCTTTTGCAGTAGAGAAATTAAATAAAAACTATCGTGGCAGCATGAGACCTGCCGGGACCTACTGACTACTGAGTACACTAACCTCCGCAGCACCGCGCCTTCATTCCAGCCAGTCCAGTGTGCCTTTTCTCTTTGTCGTATTTGTGGAGAAAAAGAAAGAGAGCTGAGCTGGGTCACGATATGCCACCCACCTTACTCCACCCCCTGGAAGGCAGAGTATAAAAACGAGCTTACCGGCCCTCTGGTGCCCCGATTCCCCCGGGGGGAACACAGTGAATAGCGCTGTGCTCTGCAGCGCATTGAGATAGATGATCGAGTATTGAGCCCAACCTCTCGCTCAAACCACCATCGCAGCATCCTCCCTGACTCACCTCGTATCGAGACCAATCAACAAAGAAAGAAAGGCATCATGGTACGCACGCCTTGCACCCGCACCCATGCCCTTTCCCCCGACCCACACATAATAGCATAAACCCAGTAGAACAATCACTGACAAGTCTCCCATTATCAGACACCATCAGCAGCAGCAGCAGCAGCATCGAACCTAGCCCCAGCCCTTTACAGCCATCACCTTCACCCGCACCACCACCTAATCTTCACCCTCGACACGACCACAACAACAACGTGCCTGCTCCTCCTCCTGCCCACCCTCTACCTCCTCCACACGATCCGCAAAGACTACCATGCCTTCCTCGCCCTCGGACCGGGAGGCACCCCCTCAACGCCAGCCGGCTACCTCCGCATCTGCATCCTGCGGCTCTTCATCCTGCGCAACCCGCTCCTAGCACCAGCAATCCCACCCTGCGTACAACCGCAACAAGGCCTGCTGAGCCCCTCGCACCTGCCGCCGCGCTCCGGCCCGCGCCCCGTCGTCACAGGAATCGCACCGCAACGCCAAACGACCCAGAAAAGCGACGCGGCGATCTACGAAACCCTCTCCACCGAGATCCACCGCCTGGTCGCCCTGCACCCGGACACGCTCTACACGGGCACCTCGTGCTTCGAGAAGTACAGCACGGGGATGTTCTGCGCGGGGAACGGGAACGGCAACGGGGGCGCCACCGCTGCCTGTGGTGGTAGCGACAGCACCACCACCACCACCACCACCACCACCAGCACCTCCAACATCAACACCATCGCACCAACCCTCAAAGCCTCCAACGCCAACGCCAACGCCAACAGCAACAGCCACCAACAAGAACAACGCCGCCACCGCCTCACCTGCAACGGGGAGGTGTGTCACGCCCACCCGAGCGACGGCAGCCTGCACCTGACGCTGCACCCGGCGGACGTGAAGCTGGTGCTGGAGCGCGGCTGGGGCCAGCGGCACCCGCTGGCCCGCGACAGCTGGTGGTGGTGGCTGCGCATCGTGCCGCCCGGGTTCGTGATGGTGTATGCGCCCCGCGACGCGGAGGAGCTGGAGTGCGTGCTCGAGATCATCCGGGCGGCGGCGTGGTGGGTGAGTGGGACGGAGTTGCGGCGGTGAAGAAAAGCTTGTTGCTTTTCAGGAAGGAAGTAGCTTAATGGATGCCGCGGGGTGGTGAGATGTGGTGATGCCCCGGGGGGACGGAAGAGGGGGGGAAGGTAAGTATATGGTTTGGTGGGTGTAGTGCCTATGAAAGGTGGTGGTGGTAGTTGAGCAACCGAAAGGGTTGGCGGGGTTTGGTGCTTGATAGTATCGTCCCCGCCGCCGTCATCCCCGGGATATGATTCTATTATAAGTTAGCCATCGGACCAAGAGAGCATATGGTGGTCATGACGACACAAAGTACAGGCGGGTGGAGGATTGCACTTACGAGGTCCTAGTCGATCTCACGGCAGCCAGATCATAGAGGTACGAGGTGCGAGGTGCAAAGTGATAGTGCTGGCGCTGGCGTTTGACGGTCCTGGATATCACGCTGCATACATTCAGGTTAAGTTGTAGATACGCTTCAACTGGCTAGCAAGAGTTCAAATCCATCACATTGATTTTTGTTCTTGTCACTCACGTGCGTCGGCGCTCTACATGTTGCAAGTCCAGCCTCTTCCTGCGGTGATAATGAGATACATTGATTGGACCGAGTCGAGATTGCTCCCAGTGCGATCCATGAGATTACACATCTCATCGCAGGAGGGCCTCACCAACAGAAGAGTCGTAGAGAGAGATCATCGTTGTTGTCCACACCGAAATATAGATATCGAGAAAGGGAGAAGACAAAAAAAAGTAAAAAGCTAATAGCATAGAGGAATGAAGAGCCGTAAGAGAACATACAAGAACCACCAAAGTAGCATTTCCCTTTCCACACTACACACGAGGTGTCTTTGTCGGCCCCGGTTTCTCTCCCCTTGTTTCCAGTCATGTCATCCGCAACTGTCCCCGTCACACGCTGCCAGGTATACCTCCAATCATTATATCCATTTAGTCGCGGTTGGTTTTCCGCAGCGTCTCGGCGAGCCACTCCAGACCCTCGTACAGACCATCACCAGTCGTGGCGCAGGTGGATTGGATGAACTAAAGAGGTCAAGGGTCAGTAAGCGAGCACCAACACCTGAGGCACCGAGATGACGTGATTTCCAAACTTACCCAGGGGCGGCGAGTGAGACTTTGCAGACCGAGCTGCTGGGTGATTTCGGCAGGGCTCATGGCGTTCTAAGAGATAAAACCGTCAATATCGTTATTCCTCAACTCGTAAGCGTGGGAGCACATACGGGCAAATCTTGCTTGTTGGCGAAGACCAGGAGCAGGGCGTCACGGAGTTCATCCTCGTTCAACATGCGCTGCAACTCTTCGCGGGCCTCGACAATACGATCCCGATCGTTGCTGTCGACGACGAAAATGATACCCTGGGTGTTCTGGAAGTAGTGTCTCCAGAGAGGACGGATCTTGTCCTGACCACCGACATCCCAGACGGTGAACTGAATGTTCTTGTATTCGACGGTCTCGACGTTGAAGCCTGCATGAACAATTCCCGAAAAAGTGTCAGCGAATCAACTCAGTATCGACCCCATGCGCTGGGTGAGCAGAGACATCATGCTCGCGAGACGACAGTCGAACAGGGTGACTGACCGATGGTGGGGATGGTGGTAACGATTTCACCGAGCTTGAGCTTGTACAAGATGGTGGTCTTTCCGGCAGCGTCGAGACCGACCATCAGAATTCGCATCTCCTTGCGTCCCCATAGTCTGTCGAAAATCTTGGAGAAGGTGAGACCCATGATGGCGGTGGTGTATCTTCAGGGTTCTAAAGGGTGAGGGCGGAGGATGTTAGAATGCGACCAGACAGGACAGAGTGTAAGAATGCGAGCACGAGCGCGGGAGTGCCGTGCTATTCAATCACGGGTCGGGTGATGAGGGGCTGAAGAGGTATATATGAGAGCGAGCAGGACAGTGGTATGACGAAGGAGAAATAAGAGGTGGACGACAACGAGGGGTGGAAGTCGTCAGGTTAAGGTAGTCACGCCGGGGAAACACGGCGGGCAAGACAAATCAGGGGGAGTGGAATTAGAGGGAGGCGAAAGAAACAGACACAAAGACCAGAGCCAGCCTGATCAGGGACGTGGGGGGGACGGGGCAGATAGAAAAGAGACACAACGACAACTTGACCAAGCAGACATTAACAAATTAACATAAAGCGAGACGTACTTACCGATGTGATTTGAAGATGGGAGGGAAAGAGGGAGGGAGATTAGGAATGGGCGTGGATACAGAGAGAGGGGGGTGGGAATGGGTGTGGGAACGAGACCAGACAGAGATAGAGACAGAGAGAGGCACTAAGAGACCAGCGACCGCCCGACTGGAAACAGCCAGACAAGACAAGACAGAACAAACAGGTCAGGTCAGGTCAGGTCAGGTCAGGTTCGGGGCTGTTATGGAGCAGCCTGTCTGTCTGTTTGTTGGTTCGGTCGAGGGGTGGACGGTGCAGGTGGAGGAAATTTTGGGTGAGCACAACGGCCAGTGACCAGTAAAGTGACCAGTGACCAGGTCGAGAAGTTCAGCCGCCGGCGTAGCTTCCGTCACTAACTGAAACCGGCCAAAAACAATCAAATACTTACCGACTATTTCCTGTATGTACTGTACAGAAATATGGAGCACATTAATATTCAAAGAGTATACTATATTTTCATAAAGATTATCGATGTGAATGGATACAAATTGATACTTTTCATCTTTTCCTCAATTATTTACTATTCACATACAACCTGGCGAGCCGGTACAGAACCCTGGCACTATTGAAGATCAGTTTCTGCCTGGCCACCAGAAGAGGACACGGTGTTTCCCGTTCGTCGACCCTTACCAACTTACGCGGTAATGTTACCGCCCCTCATACAGTCTTTACCCGCAAGTTTGTCCCTTAGTGTTCTATACAATACGCAGTATAGTACAGTACAGTACAGCATTATCAACTTCCGTCTTCTAAGACAAGAACTAACTTAGGTGGCTATCAATGACCTTCTTTCTAGACCAAAGAAGACAAGACCAGATAATGAGTGTACTGTACTTCATATTCGAACGAACCTCCTCCCTCCCCTTTGCTTCTCCTCTATCCCAGGCACCAAAACCGCAATTCATAATTGCTGATACTCCTCCACCCCCCACGCCGACCACCTTTTCGCCGTCCCACTGGATCGCCATCGGTGGCACTAACTATGGAGGATGAATAATGTGCAAGGGAGAGAGGGGCGCTCAAACCTGCCCTCGTGCCTCTCTTGCAGCCAAAGTCGAACACCCGCTGCGAAGATTACTAAGAATAGCAAAGATGTTTGAGATTCTCTCAACATCAAGTACGGAGTAAGTCTGGGTGTCGACGGGATTGACACGGTTGTGCGTGGTATATGTTCTCATTTCCGTGGGCTTTTCACATTAACAATAGACGTAATACTACGCTAGCTACGGATGACCATTTGGCCATCGTGGAATTAATTTATCGGACATCAATTCGCCGCCGCTAAGCAACGTCTCTGAGAGACCACTTGGGCTCCTTAACATGTTGACTCTGAATTTAATAACGACTGTATAAATAACGGGCAATCCCATAAAATGGCGCTGATGCTGAGGTTTGTTGACGGGATAGCTATTCAGCCGGAGTGGATAGTCACATGATGCACAATTCTCTTTGCCCGCAGCCTTTTAGCACCACCAACTTTATGTATAGTCTCCATCAACATGTTTAGTCCAGAATCCTGGGTTTATCCGATACTTTATAGAGATCCACCGTCTCTAAGCGTTGTTCACCTGACAGTTTGTTCGCAAGAGGATTTTCACAAGAAGCTCCCTGCAGGGCATTCCACAGGCCTGATTTAAAACCTGGATATCCTCTTCAAATTCGGAGACCTAGTAAAAGAACCCAGATATATGTCAAATGGCAGAAGAATAAAACATTTGTACATAATACTATACTCTAGCAGCCCAGCTCAGACTGTTTCGTGAGAAATAGGCTTGCAGAAAGAAAAGGCTACTCCGGATTCTTTTCCAGTACTGTTGGAAATGCGATGTCTACGTCTTTATAATGGTAAGACTCAAGCACGATGACGGACTAGGTCTTGCAGTTCTAATCCCCAATGGCATCTATCCTGAGAGTAGCTTGTAGAAGTTTGTCACGTCGATACAAATTTGCTGACCAATGCAGGTCTCTCATCATCCAGAGCTGGGAGATATAAGATGTTAAAGCATGGCTACCAGATACGCCTGTAAAGACGGAGTGTTCGCTGGCAAACCGACCACATAAAGGCGAACAGGGAGACAGTTTCCACAGATATGGAGTAGTCTAGAACATTAACCTCGTATTGTCTTCCCGGAGGTCAGGCTTGCTGGGTAATAAATGGTTATAAGTCATTGGCATAGAAGAAGAGTTCCCGTGCACAAAGATGGCGGCTCGTTCGATCACTTGTGCATGGGTTATCTGTAGTGCCTGTTGAGTTCCTGTATTGCTCCAGTTTAAGGTCCGATCTCCAGTGGCCTCGAATTTACCCGACACGCAATCTTTTTGATTCACGTTCTTCAGAACCACATTGTAGTCGTTTGAGAAGGACTGGTCGCTTGTGCTTCGGCCGGCGCTCCAGTGTGCTCCGATGGAAATCAATAATCAAGGCTCGTTTGAGCTCAGCATTCCATAAAATATTTTCCGGGCGAAGATCCTGATGACAAATTCCTAAAGAGCGGATCTCCTTCACCGACCGAGAAATCGCACGCTGAATGGCTTTGTCGCGAGTCATATGGCTCACGCTTATACCACCCCAGCCCATCAGTAGCATATGACGGATTTTCCCCGCGCCGTGAAGAAAGTAGATTTGGGCCAAATTGATAGCACCGAGAAAGACTGGAACTGCCGATCCTTGGGCACGCTGGAGAACTCGGTAGACCTCTGCTTCGCGTGACACCTCCGCCCAGAGCCTCGAAGTCGTCCCTTTCCCAACAACAGTGTATCCAAAAGTGGCACAAGTAATCATGAATGGTGCACCGTATGAACCACAAGAGCCTATTGGAGTGCAGTTATGATCCAGATCCTGATCGAGCTGCTCCTTAAGTTTTATCACAAGGTCAGCTGCACTGATTGGGTGGCGGTCCTTATTTCCGCTAAGCATATGCAGCTCCGTATTTGGACAGTCTTGATCTAGCATACCGCCCTGCTGTAATCCGACAAGGCACTTTTGTGTGCAATATCGAGCAACAAGTGTACGAGATTGCCCGCTTTGGTTCCCTTGGGGACTTGTCTGAAGTGCAGATTGTTTGGTTGTAGGGGACGATGTGACCTGGCTGAACCCCCGCTTCCGTCCCACAGATGCGGTGCGGTCTACCTCAGAATCAGGAGAATCCTCTCGGACATTTTGTTGGGTTAATGGCGCGCAGCCAGAGCCCGCTCGTGTAAGTACTCGACGACCTTTGGTGACAGGAGACCCTGTAGGAGACGATGAAGGTAGGTACTCGGATGTAGTTTGCTCCGGGCTACTATATTCAGAGGTAGCATAGTCTACGTTCGGGTTCTGTGGTAATGCTGTCGATGGGATATGGGAACGCTCGCTATCAAAACTCGTGCGCCATTTCGGTAGCTCGTCTTCGGCGGCATTCCGCCAGGCCTGATCACGAAGAGGAGTGCGAAAACTCATCAAACAAAGGCATAGAGTTCTCTCAATTCGAGTCATGGGAGATCCAGGTCTTCCACACATACTGGGGTCACCCAGATGGTAATAGAGGGTGGTTGGGTCGTCGTAGGGCACCCAGAGCTGGACGTCCATTAGGCCGTTCGTTAAATATGAATACGTGAGACCCTCTTGAATCATCACGTGGAACTCTTGAACAATGGCGGACCCGGCCAGCCGAGCGGCGTTATATCTTGACTTTTGCGGTTCTTCAGTCGGAACAGTATCCCGTTCTACAATTTCGTGCCAAAAGTCCATCGGCCGAAGTCCCTCACGCAAAATCGCCACGGAGAGCTTATGGGGTGGTTTGTATTCGACTGTAGTGAGCAAGGTACTCGTAGTCCCGTCCACCCGGTGAATGCAGAATTGATCCGGCTTCGAAGGGTTTGTCGTTGATGGCTGGCTAGCATCAATTCCATCATCCCCGTCCAGGGCGTTGGCGTGATTGTCGAACCACACTCCGCTACCTAAACAAAACTCCTCACGAGCACCTGGTATTTTGCATAACTCCGCGACGATATCGTGCACATGGTCTTCAACGGCAAGTCGCTCATAGGTCTCGAGGTCCTGTTCACTGCTAATCGGTCGACGCGCAAATCGACGACCATGATCTTCCAATGCAACTAGTGGCGTGAATAACTGTCGCGCGTCCTCTTGTGTCGGTTGAAGGTAGCGGCAAACAGAATCGTAGATTTCCTGTTGTTTAGCTTCACAGTCGGTCCACGGGAGGAGTCGTAAAGGACAGTGTTTTCCGGTGGGAGAAGGGATTTTGCCCGTCGTGGAGCGAGACGGTGTTTGCGCTCGTAGGGGCCTCCAAAGAAGATCATGGCAATATCGGATAAACTCTGGAAAAGTCGTCGGTCGGTTGCGTTCCCTCTCTTGCCACTCCCGTTCCTCTGCTTGCTTTCTCAGCTCGGCTTCCTGCCTCTGGAGTTCCTCCGCGAGCTTCCTCTCCTCCTCTGCCTGCTTCTCCCTGTCTTCTGCCTGTTTTTGGCGTTCTTCTGCCCACTTCCTTCTCTCCTCTGCCTTGAGAAAAAGTGCTTTATAGTCAGGGGAGCTGCTTCCACTCATTGTGGCCGAGGGAAACGGATATAATGCCCCATAGCGGTCTTGTCTGTACTGTCCCTTTCTATCGGATGTCAGTGGTGCGGAAAACGGTCAAAGTATTTATCCGCCCGAAATGCGGATTCGCTGATGTGCCTCCTTCCCCTCACTTCTGGCCGAAGTCTCCCACGGTTTTGAATTCGTGTTGTGTCCAATATAACTTCTATCTCTGTCTGTCTGTCAAGCTGCCCTTTAAGCAAATTTCGGCAGATAAAAAGACCGTTATGCGTCCAATTTATATAGGCATTGCTCGTAAAGCACAATATAAGCTATAAGATACAAAATTAGTTCCAAGATACATAGGTCCATCTGCTGGATTATAGCGCCTCTCTACGTTCAGACTCCGAGCCTAGACTTTCTTGAGATTATCCTTGAAGACCCGTCCGTCCGCCTTCTCGTTGGTCCATTTTTTGATGAGCTACTGGCCTGAAATTTATATGAAAACTCTCTGGGTTTGAGGGCGTCATGTCGTCATCGACGCGTACCAAGAAATTCTACCAATTTTTCACGCTAGATATGACGCGATATCAACGTGGCGCAAAGTGTATCAGACAAACTCAGTATAACAGGAACAATCTTTAAGTGCTATTTCGCGAGGGGACTACTGATAGGCACTGCGCTGTTGCTTAAATCCCCTCAGTAGAAACTCTGGGTGGTGATTCAGTTTGCTCTACTCCGGATCTGGCACTGTTCTGACAATCTGGATAACTGCTAAGGCTCTCAAGAGTCCCCAAGCACCGTCAGCTATCGCTAAGATGGCACTGGCTGCCGCCAGACTGAGCGTCAGGAACCTTGAATTAGTAGGCGTCCTAATATCGTTGCTATAGTAGATATTGTAATTACTATATGAGAAAATTTAAGAACAAGATAAGCTGCAATAGAGAGTATTCATCCTTAGATCAACTGCCAAGGCGGACAGGCGGTGAGATCTAGAATAGAGGGTTTCAAAGGGCAGGCCAAAGCTGTAGCCTACCACGGTAATCTTCTACATACTAAATAGCTTAAGGGAAAGAAGGCGCTATGTCTAAGAATTGAAATCATACCATACCGATTAATTCGCTGTCGCCTCAGACCAATTTTGCGGGGTAAGTTTTGATGGGGACGAGAAAGACATGATTGTGCGCGAACTTGAAGTAAAAAACCGTGGTTTTTTCACTGTACACTGTTAATCAATGTACTATTACAACTATGTACTAGTGCGTTATTCTGATTCGCTCACCTCAGGGAGTTTTTTACCTTGCGGTTATGGATTCCTTATGCTTTCTGTCAGATCAAAATAGTATGTGGGCGCGTATATAAGTAGTCTTCAGAACAAGCAATCAAGCATGATTTATCTATTCTTTAACTCTTTCTCATCTTTCCAGCTATGGATAAACGTCAAGGCAAAGTCTCGAGTAAGATCGACTGGAACCAGTTTGTCCAAGAGCCTGATATTGAAGTTAAAAGCTCATTTGCGACAACAACACAGCAGAGTATAATACTTGTCCATCGAAATTTTGAAAGGTGATCACTTCTCAATACAATGAATAACTTCTTGACTGACTATTTCTTCAAGATTTGTCCACAATCTGAAGCCGCAAGAATACAAGTACTGGCTACAAAATATCAATCTCAGGGTCATCGAAGGATTCTTCCGATGGTACCTGGAGAATCATGCAGTGGTGCACCAGTCAGGCTTCCTAGTCTTTGCAAGATACTTTAGGATGTATTGGTGTGAAGAGATGGGTCAAATCTTTGATTATGACCTGAGACGTCGAATGACAATGGTAGGTTCATCAAATCCAGAATTGTGATTCTCAGTAATGCATTATGTTGGGTCTAACAGTTCTCAGCTCGTTTGCACTACTCTTACCGACGAATATGAACTAGAGCTGGGTGGCAAAACACAACCATCGATGAATATAGATGATCTTCTATATACCACACACCATCTTGTTGGAATAACCAATGTATGGTTCCCAACTGTGCGTTGTCGGCAGCAGCATAGTACACTGCGAAAGATGATGACTTCAACATCTGCTAGACCTGGTACATTGGTCGAATCCTCCGGATACATGAGGCAGAATGACGCTCTGTTATGGAAGGATATTGAACTCTACATGGTAAAGCATCCAGAGCATCCGACATGCAAAGTACTTCTCATGAGAGTCAAACATCGACTGAACAAAGGAAGGAGGAATCGTGGTGTGGCGTAAGTGATCTATGCTTTGAGAAATTCTCAAGTCTAATTTGATACAGGCCGGTTTACACATACACTGAGAGAAATGATAACTTGGGTCTATGTGTCATCCAAGATATCTTAGAATATGCATTTCTCGATAATGCTTTTGCAAGTCAGCATATCAAGAGTCCAAGAGATCTTTGGCTCTATACAGATATTCCGGGCCACCGCCAGAGTACCCCTATACACTTCAAAGATTCCGTGAAAAATATTCCTATTCTCAGACGTGCGGTGAAAGATTCAGAGGGTAACTGGATCACTCACCCAACAAAAGCTTTGACATATGCACGTGCACAGGAAGATGAGATTCGAACCAGCAGGTCGGCAGGGTTTAAGGAACCTGGCTCCTTGTACAAATACCGTAAAGGAGCCGCAGCAAACTTGAGTAAGGATATCATACTATGATAGCCTACATTTACTGACTTTCACAGGGCACCTGGACGAGCATTCTCGAAATCAGGTTATGGGACATAGGAGAGGGGGCGCTTTTGCATACTATGTTCAAATAAGGGACGATACTCAATCCGCTTTCATGGAAACACCGGCAAGGGATGCCTTGCTCAAGCTGTCCAGTAATGCAAGTCTAACGAGAGATGCATCTGCTCCCCAAGAGCTCAGCAAGCAAGAAAAAATCAACATTGAACTGAACCCGGAACTCAAAGATCTGAGGCGGAAATGCGCAGAACTCCGTCGTGATATCATCTCGAAATATCATCAGATTCAAAAAGCGAGAGGCTCTGAACAATTTCAGCAGTTGAAACACCTGCAGAGTCAAGTTCGTGCCACGAGGAAAAGACTGTCTACACAAACCATGAAGGTTCGGTACACAGAATTTTTTCACACTGTCGGAAACCAGATAATCGATCATAACTTTCGAGGCGAACCTCTGAAGTTCGAATTTAATCAGAATCGGGTCATACCCGAGCGAACCACTATTGCACAACTTGAGTTTAAAAATCGAAATGCAGACACTGTCGACGATACAGAGCTCCTGGAAGATCGTATCAAATCACTTGAACTACGCTTACAGTTGCATCGACTCGAGATTCCAAAGCAACTGCATACCAGAATCAGTATTGATACAACTGTTTCAGCAGAGTTGCAAGCAGTAGCAGTGACTGCAAGCCTTATGTGCCCCGTGTGTCTCGGTCGCACCAGTCTCCATCCAAGTGCGAGGACGTATCAATACGCCAGAAAAGACACTCTGCAGAAACACTTCGCAAGACATAACTTATCGAGGAGCTTTTCAAGTGGAAGAAGTTGTGATATTCCCGACTGCAACAAATCCCTACATTCTCTCACACAATACAAGCATCATCAAGCTACAGAGCATGGAATTGAACTGTAGTAGTGTATAGGTGAGGAGTGTTGACGAACCCTTTGGTAAAGTGAGCAGCATATATAGGTCAAGATTGGAGTATATTATTTAAGATTAATCTAAAGGATGATCCAGAGTACAATTCGGATCATTTAGTCGAAGGTAATAATATGACAAAAAAATAGTAAAATACTATGATTCCCGAAGTGCTGATTAGATACATTGAAATGACCAAAGAAAACTTATCTAGCCAGCTGACCAAATTTAGATTGGCCAGACTGACTAGTAACTGTGTTTTTGAAAGCAGGCTGACCAAAAGCAGGCTGACCGAAAGCAGGCTGACCGAAAGCCTGGCTAGAC